>NW_026892851.1:0-215687 GCF_033815535.1 Pezoporus flaviventris | reverse complement strand
TGGAACACAAAGTCAGAGCCTCAAAAAAGACACAAAACATGACAAAAATTGGACAAAACCACCCCAAAACTACCTTGTCCTGCTTCTCCTATGGCATACTGAGTCAGAGTCCCAAAACGCACCCAAAGAACCCCAAAGCAGGACAAAACCACCCCAAGGACACCTTGTCCTGCTTCTCCTGTGGGATACATGGTCAGAGGCCTGAAACAGACCCAAAACAGGCCAAGTACAACCCAAATCACCCCAAAAACAGCTCCAAAACCCCCAAACCACCCCAAAACCACCTTGTCCTGCTTCTCCTATGGCATACAGGGTCACAGCGCTGAAACAGACCCAAAACAGGCCAAGTATGTCCCAAATCACTCCAAAACCAGCTCCAAAACCCCCAAACCACCCCAAAACCACCTTGTCCTGCTTCTCCTATGGAACACAGGGTCAGAGCCCCAAAAAAGACACAAAACATGACAAAAATAGGACAAAACCACCCCAAAACCTCCTTGTCCTGCTTCTCCTGTGGGATACAGGGTCAGAGCCCTGAAACAGACCCAAAACAGGAAAAAACCACTCCAAAAACCCCAAAACCAACCCAAAACCACCTTGTCCTGCTTCTTCTATAGGACACAAGGTCAGAGCCTCAAAACAGACCCAAAACAGGCCAAAAACACCCCAAAACACCCCAAAAAGCAGGACAAAACCACAGTGACCTCCTTCTGCTATGAGATACAGTGTCAGGGCCCCAAAACAGACCTAAAACAGAACAAAAAAGCCCCAAAACCTCCTTGTCCTGCTTCTCCTGTGGGATACAGGCTCAGAGGCCTGAAACAGACCCAAAACAGGAAAAAACCACTCCAAAAACCCCAAAACCAACCCAAAACCACCTTGTCCTGCTTCTTCTATAGGACACAAGGTCAGAGCCTCAAAAGAGACCCAAAACAGGCCAAAAACACCCCAAAACACCCCAAAAAGCAGGACAAAACCACCTTGACCTCCTTCTGCTATGAGATACAGTGTCAGGGCCCCAAAACAGACCTAAAACAGAACAAAAAAGCCCCAAAACCTCCTTGTCCTGCTTCTCCTGTGGGATACAGGGTCAGAGGCCTGAAACAGACCCAAAACAGGACAAAAACACTCCAGAAACCCCAAAACCAGCTCCAAAACCCCCAAACCAACCCAAAACCACCTTGTCCTGCTTCTTCTATAGGACACAGGGTCAGAGCCTCAAAACAGACCCAAAACAGGCCAAAACCACCCCAAAACACCCCAACAAGCAGGACAAAACGTCCTTGTCCTCCTTCTGCTATGAGATACAGTGTCAGGGCCGCAAACCAGACCTAAAACAGAACAAAAATGCCCCAAAACCATCTTCTCCTGCTTCTCCTATGAGATGCAGGGTCAGAGCCATAAAAAAAAAGACAAAAAACATGACAAAAATAGGACAAAACCACCCCAAAACCAACTTGTCTGCTTCTCCTATGGAACACAGGGTCAGAGCCCCAAAAAAAGACACAAAACATGACAAAAATAGGACAAAACCACCCAAAAACTACCTTGTCCTGCTTCTCCTGTGGGATACAGGGTCAGAGCCCTGAAACAGAGCCAAAACAGGACAAAAACACTCCAAAAACCCCAAAACCAGCTCCAAAACCCCCAAACCACCCCAAAACCACCTTGTCCTGCTTCTCCTATGGAACACAAAGTCAGAGCCTCAAAAAAGACACAAAACATGACAAAAATTGGACAAAACCACCCCAAAACTACCTTGTCCTGCTTCTCCTATGGCATACTGAGTCAGAGTCCCAAAACGCACCCAAAGAACCCCCAAAGCAGGACAAAACCACCCCAAGGCCACCTTGTCCTGCTTCTCCTGTGGGATACATGGTCAGAGGCCTGAAACAGACCCAAAACAGGCCAAGTACAACCCAAATCACCCCAAAAACAGCTCCAAAACCCCCAAACCACCCCAAAACCACCTTGTCCTGCTTCTCCTATGGCATACAGGGTCACAGCGCTGAAACAGACCCAAAACAGGCCAAGTATGTCCCAAATCACTCCAAAACCAGCTCCAAAACCCCCAAACCACCCCAAAACCACCTTGTCCTGCTTCTCCTATGGAACACAGGGTCAGAGCCCCAAAAAAGACACAAAACATGACAAAAATAGGACAAAACCACCCCAAAACCTCCTTGTCCTGCTTCTCCTGTGGGATACAGGGTCAGAGCCCTGAAACAGACCCAAAACAGGAAAAAACCACTCCAAAAACCCCAAAACCAACCCAAAACCACCTTGTCCTGCTTCTTCTATAGGACACAAGGTCAGAGCCTCAAAACAGACCCAAAACAGGCCAAAAACACCCCAAAACACCCCAAAAAGCAGGACAAAACCACAGTGACCTCCTTCTGCTATGAGATACAGTGTCAGGGCCCCAAAACAGACCTAAAACAGAACAAAAAAGCCCCAAAACCTCCTTGTCCTGCTTCTCCTGTGGGATACAGGGTCAGAGGCCTGAAACAGACCCAAAACAGGACAAAAACACTCCAGAAACCCCAAAACCAGCTCCAAAACCCCCAAACCAACCCAAAACCACCTTGTCCTGCTTCTTCTATAGGACACAGGGTCAGAGCCTCAAAACAGACCCAAAACAGGCCAAATTACACCCCAAAACATCCCAAAAAGCAGGACAAAACGTCCTTGTCCTCCTTCTGCTATGAGATACAGTGTCAGGGCCGCAAAACAGACCTAAAACAGAACAAAAATACCCCAAAACCATCTTCTCCTGCTTCTCCTATGGAACACAGGGTCAGAGCCTCAAAAAAGACAAAAAACATGACAAAAATAGGACAAAACCACCCCAAAACCAACTTGTCCTGCTTCTCCTGTGGGATACAGGGTCAGAGGCCTGAAACAGACCCAAAACAGGCCAAGTACAACCCAAAATACCCCAAAAACAGCTCCAAAACCCCCAAACCACCCCAAAACCACCTTGTCCTGCTTCTCCTATGGCATACAGGGTCACAGCCCTGAAACAGACCCAAAACAGGCCAAGTATGTCCCAAATCACTCCAAAACCAGCTCCAAAACCCCCAAACCACCCCAAAACCACCTTGGCCTGCTTCTCCTATGGAACACAGGGTCAGAGCCCCAAAAAAGACACAAAACATGACAAAGATAGGACAAAACCACCCCAAAACCTCCTTGTCCTGCTTCTCCTGTGGGATACAGGGTCAGAGCCCTGAAACAGACCCAAAACAGGAAAAAACCACTCCAAAAACCCCAAAACCAACCCAAAACCACCTTGTCCTGCTTCTTCTATAGGACACAAGGTCAGAGCCTCAAAACAGACCCAAAACAGGCCAAAAACACCCCAAAACACCCCAAAAAGCAGGACAAAACCACCTTGACCTCCTTCTGCTATGAGATACAGTGTCAGGGCCCCAAAACAGACCTAAAACAGAACAAAAAAGCCCCAAAACCTCCTTGTCCTGCTTCTCCTGTGGGATACAGGGTCAGAGGCCTGAAACAGACCCAAAACAGGACAAAACACTCCAGAAACCCCAAAACCAGCTCCAAAACCCCCAAACCAACCCAAAACCACCTTGTCCTGCTTCTTCTATAGGACACAGGGTCAGAGCCTCAAAACAAACCCAAAACAGGCCAAACCACCCCAAAACACCCCAACAAGCAGGACAAAACGTCCTTGTCCTCCTTCTGCTATGAGATACAGTGTCAGGGCCGCAAACCAGACCTAAAACAGAACAAAAATGCCCCAAAACCATCTTCTCCTGCTTCTCCTATGAGATGCAGGGTCAGAGCCATAAAAAAAAAGACAAAAAACATGACAAAAATAGGACAAAACCACCCCAAAACCAACTTGTCCTGCTTCTGCTATGGAACACAGGGTCAGAGCCCCAAAAAAGACACAAAACATGACAAAAATAGGACAAAACCACCCAAAAACTACCTTGTCCTGCTTCTCCTGTGGGATACAGGGTCAGAGCCCTGAAACAGAGCCAAAACAGGACAAAAACACTCCAAAAACCCCAAAACCAGCTCCAAAACCCCCAAACCACCCCAAAACCACCTTGTCCTGCTTCTCCTATGGAACACAAAGTCAGAGCCTCAAAAAAGACACAAAACATGACAAAAATTGGACAAAACCACCCCAAAACTACCTTGTCCTGCTTCTCCTATGGCATACTGAGTCAGAGTCCCAAAACGCACCCAAAGAACCCCCAAAGCAGGACAAAACCACCCCAAGGCCACCTTGTCCTGCTTCTCCTGTGGGATACATGGTCAGAGGCCTGAAACAGACCCAAAACAGGCCAAGTACAACCCAAATCACCCCAAAAACAGCTCCAAAACCCCCAAACCACCCCAAAACCACCTTGTCCTGCTTCTCCTATGGCATACAGGGTCACAGCGCTGAAACAGACCCAAAACAGGCCAAGTATGTCCCAAATCACTCCAAAACCAGCTCCAAAACCCCCAAACCACCCCAAAACCACCTTGGCCTGCTTCTCCTATGGAACACAGGGTCAGAGCCCCAAAAAAGACACAAAACATGACAAAGATAGGACAAAACCACCCCAAAACCTCCTTGTCCTGCTTCTCCTCTGGGATACAGGGTCAGAGCCCTGAAACAGACCCAAAACAGGAAAAAACCACTCCAAAAACCCCAAAACCAACCCAAAACCACCTTGTCCTGCTTCTTCTATAGGACACAAGGTCAGAGCCTCAAAAGAGACCCAAAACAGGCCAAAAACACCCCAAAACACCCCAAAAAGCAGGACAAAACCACCTTGACCTCCTTCTGCTATGAGATACAGTGTCAGGGCCCCAAAACAGACCTAAAACAGAACAAAAAAGCCCCAAAACCTCCTTGTCCTGCTTCTCCTGTGGGATACAGGGTCAGAGGCCTGAAACAGACCCAAAACAGGACAAAAACACTCCAGAAACCCCAAAACCAGCTCCAAAAACCCCCAAACCAACCCAAAACCACCTTGTCCTGCTTCTTCTATAGGACACAGGGTCAGAGCCTCAAAACAGACCC
This sequence comes from Pezoporus flaviventris, assembly GCF_033815535.1. Lineage (NCBI taxonomy): Eukaryota > Metazoa > Chordata > Aves > Psittaciformes > Psittacidae > Pezoporus > Pezoporus flaviventris. The sequence goes on along the minus strand of NW_026892851.1, from coordinate 210,640 downwards.
AAAACAGGCCAAAACCACCCCAAAACACCCCAACAAGCAGGACAAAACGTCCTTGTCCTCCTTCTGCTATGAGATACAGTGTCAGGGCCGCAAACCAGACCTAAAACAGAACAAAAATGCCCCAAAACCATCTTCTCCTGCTTCTCCTATGAGATGCAGGGTCAGAGCCATAAAAAAAAAAGACAAAAAACATGACAAAAATAGGACAAAACCACCCCAAAACCAACTTGTCCTGCTTCTCCTATGGAACACAGGGTCAGAGCCCCAAAAAAGACACAAAACATGACAAAAATAGGACAAAACCACCCAAAAACTACCTTGTCCTGCTTCTCCTGTGGGATACAGGGTCAGAGCCCTGAAACAGAGCCAAAACAGGACAAAAACACTCCAAAAACCCCAAAACCAGCTCCAAACCCCCAAACCACCCCAAAACCACCTTGTCCTGCTTCTCCTATGGAACACAAAGTCAGAGCCTCAAAAAAGACACAAAACATGACAAAAATTGGACAAAACCACCCCAAAACTACCTTGTCCTGCTTCTCCTATGGCATACTGAGTCAGAGTCCCAAAACGCACCCAAAGAACCCCCAAAGCAGGACAAAACCACCCCAAGGCCACCTTGTCCTGCTTCTCCTGTGGGATACATGGTCAGAGGCCTGAAACAGACCCAAAACAGGCCAAGTACAACCCAAATCACCCCAAAAACAGCTCCAAAACCCCCAAACCACCCCAAAACCACCTTGTCCTGCTTCTCCTATGGCATACAGGGTCACAGCGCTGAAACAGACCCAAAACAGGCCAAGTATGTCCCAAATCACTCCAAAACCAGCTCCAAAACCCCCAAACCACCCCAAAACCACCTTGTCCTGCTTCTCCTATGGAACACAGGGTCAGAGCCCCAAAAAAGACACAAAACATGACAAAAATAGGACAAAACCACCCCAAAACCTCCTTGTCCTGCTTCTCCTGTGGGATACAGGGTCAGAGCCCTGAAACAGACCCAAAACAGGAAAAAAACACTCCAAAAACCCCAAAACCAACCCAAAACCACCTTGTCCTGCTTCTTCTATAGGACACAAGGTCAGAGCCTCAAAACAGACCCAAAACAGGCCAAAAACACCCCAAAACACCCCAAAAAGCAGGACAAAACCACAGTGACCTCCTTCTGCTATGAGATACAGTGTCAGGGCCCCAAAACAGACCTAAAACAGAACAAAAAAGCCCCAAAACCTCCTTGTCCTGCTTCTCCTGTGGGATACAGGGTCAGAGGCCTGAAACAGACCCAAAACAGGACAAAAACACTCCAGAAACCCCAAAACCAGCTCCAAAACCCCCAAACCAACCCAAAACCACCTTGTCCTGCTTCTTCTATAGGACACAGGGTCAGAGCCTCAAAAAAGACACAAAACATGACAAAAATAGGACAAAACCACCCAAAAACTACCTTGTCCTGCTTCTCCTATGGAACACAGGGTCAGAGCCCCAAAAAAGACACAAAACATGACAAAAATAGGACAAAACCACCCCAAAACCTCCTTGTCCTGCTTCTCCTGTGGGATACAGGGTCAGAGCCCTGAAACAGACCCAAAACAGGAAAAAACACTCCAAAAACCCCAAAACCAACCCAAAACCACCTTGTCCTGCTTCTTCTATAGGACACAAGGTCAGAGCCTCAAAACAGACCCAAAACAGGCCAAAACCACCCCAAAACACCCCAAAAAGCAGGACAAAACGTCCTTGTCCTCCTTCTGCTATGAGATACAGTGTCAGGGCCGCAAACAGACCTAAAACAGAACAAAAATGCCCCAAAACCATCTTCTCCTGCTTCTCCTATGAGATGCAGGGTCAGAGCCATAAAAAAAAAGACAAAAACATGACAAAAATAGGACAAAACCACCCCAAAACCAACTTGTCCTGCTTCTCCTATGGAACACAGGGTCAGAGCCCCAAAAAAGACACAAAACATGACAAAAATAGGACAAAACCACCCAAAAACTACCTTGTCCTGCTTCTCCTGTGGGATACAGGGTCAGAGCCCTGAAACAGAGCCAAAACAGGACAAAAACACTCCAAAAACCCCAAAACCAGCTCCAAAACCCCCAAACCACCCCAAAACCACCTTGTCCTGCTTCTCCTATGGAACACAAAGTCAGAGCCTCAAAAAAGACACAAAACATGACAAAAATTGGACAAAACCACCCCAAAACTACCTTGTCCTGCTTCTCCTATGGCATACTGAGTCAGAGTCCCAAAACGCACCCAAAGAACCCCCAAAGCAGGACAAAACCACCCCAAGGCCACCTTGTCCTGCTTCTCCTGTGGGATACATGGTCAGAGGCCTGAAACAGACCCAAAACAGGCCAAGTACAACCCAAATCACCCCAAAAACAGCTCCAAAACCCCCAAACCACCCCAAAACCACCTTGTCCTGCTTCTTCTATAGGACACAGGGTCACAGCGCTGAAACAGACCCAAAACAGGCCAAGTATGTCCCAAATCACTCCAAAACCAGCTCCAAAATCCCCAAACCACCCCAAAACCACCTTGTCCTGCTTCTCCTATGGAACACAGGGTCAGAGCCCCAAAAAAGACACAAAACATGACAAAAATAGGACAAAACCACCCAAAAACTACCTTGTCCTGCTTCTCCTGTGGGATACAGGGTCAGAGCCCTGAAACAGACCCAAAACAGGAAAAAACCACTCCAAAAACCCCAAAACCAACCCAAAACCATCTTGTCCTGCTTCTTCTATAGGACACAAGGTCAGAGCCTCAAAACAGACCCAAAACAGGCCAAAAACACCCCAAAACACCCCAAAAAGCAGGACAAAACCACCGTGACCTCCTTCTGCTATGAGATACAGTGTCAGGGCCCCAAAACAGACCTAAAACAGAACAAAAAAGCCCCAAAACCTCCTTGTCCTGCTTCTCCTGTGGGATACAGGGTCAGAGGCCTGAAACAGACCCAAAACAGGACAAAAACACTCCAGAAACCCCAAAACCAGCTCCAAAACCCCCAAACCAACCCAAAACCACCTTGTCTTGCTTCTTCTATAGGACACAGGGTCAGAGCCTCAAAACAGACCCAAAACAGGCCAAAACCACCCCAAAACACCCCAACAAGCAGGACAAAACGTCCTTGTCCTCCTTCTGCTATGAGATACAGTGTCAGGGCCGCAAAACAGACCTAAAACAGAACAAAAATGCCCCAAAACCATCTTCTCCTGCTTCTCCTATGAGATGCAGGGTCAGAGCCATAAAAAAAAAGACAAAAAACATGACAAAAATAGGACAAAACCACCACAAAACCAACTTGTCCTGCTTCTCCTATGGAACACAGGGTCAGAGCCCCAAAAAAGACACAAAACATGACAAAAATAGGACAAAACCACCCAAAAACTACCTTGTCCTGCTTCTCCTGTGGGATACAGGGTCAGAGCCCTGAAACAGAGCCAAAACAGGACAAAAACACTCCAAAAACCCCAAAACCAGCTCCAAAACCCCCAAACCACCCCAAAACCACCTTGTCCTGCTTCTCCTATGGAACACAAAGTCAGAGCCTCAAAAAAGACACAAAACATGACAAAAATTGGACAAAACCACCCCAAAACTACCTTGTCCTGCTTCTCCTATGGCATACTGAGTCAGAGTCCCAAAACGCACCCAAAGAACCCCCAAAGCAGGACAAAACCACCCCAAGGCCACCTTGTCCTGCTTCTCCTGTGGGATACATGGTCAGAGGCCTGAAACAGACCCAAAACAGGCCAAGTACAACCCAAATCACCCCAAAAACAGCTCCAACACCCCCAAACCACCCCAAAACCACCTTGTCCTGCTTCTCCTATGGCATACAGGGTCACAGCGCTGAAACAGACCCAAAACAGGCCAAGTATGTCCCAAATCACTCCAAAACCAGCTCCAAAACCCCCAAACCACCCCAAAACCACCTTGTCCTGCTTCTCCTATGGAACACAGGGTCAGAGCCCCAAAAAAGACACAAAACATGAGAAAGATAGGACAAAACCACCCCAAAACCTCCTTGTCCTGCTTCTCCTGTGGGATACAGGGTCAGAGCCCTGAAACAGACCCAAAACAGGAAAAAACCACTCCAAAAACCCCAAAACCAACCCAAAACCACCTTGTCCTGCTTCTTCTATAGGACACAAGGTCAGAGCCTCAAAAGAGACCCAAAACAGGCCAAAAACACCCCAAAACACCCCAAAAAGCAGGACAAAACCACCTTGACCTCCTTCTGCTATGAGATACAGTGTCAGGGCCGCAAAACAGACCTAAAACAGAACAAAAAAGCCCCAAAACCATCTTCTCCTGCTTCTCCTATGAGATGCAGTGTCAGAGCCACAAAAAAAAGACAAAAAACATGACAAAAATAGGACAAAACCACCCCAAAACCAACTTGTCCTGCTTCTCCTATGGAACACAGGGTCAGAGCCCCAAAAAAGACACAAAACATGACAAAGATAGGACAAAACCACCCCAAAACCTCCTTGTCCTGCTTCTCCTGTGGGATACAGGGTCAGAGCCCTGAAACAGACCCAAAACAGGAAAAAACCACTCCAAAAACCCCAAAACCAACCCAAAACCACCTTGTCCTGCTTCTTCTATAGGACACAAGGTCAGAGCCTCAAAACAGACCCAAAACAGGCCAAAAACACCCCAAAACACCCCAAAAAGCAGGACAAAACCACCTTGTCCTGCTTCTGCTATGAGATACAGTGTCAGGGCCCCAAAACAGACCTAAAACAGAACAAAAAAGCCCCAAAACCTCCTTGTCCTGCTTCTCCTGTGGGATACAGGGTCAGAGGCCTGAAACAGACCCAAAACAGGACAAAAACACTCCAGAAACCCCAAAACCAGCTCCAAAACCCCCAAACCAACCCAAAACCACCTTGTCCTGCTTCTTCTATAGGACACAGGGTCAGAGCCTCAAAACAGACCCAAAACAGGCCAAAAACACCCCAAAACACCCCAAAAAGCAGGACAAAACCACCTTGTCCTGCTTCTGCTATGAGATACAGTGTCAGGGCCCCAAAACAGACCTAAAACAGAACAAAAATGCCCCAAAACCATCTTCTCCTGCTTCTCCTATGAGATGCAGGGTCAGAGCCATAAAAAAAAAGACAAAAAACATGACAAAAATAGGACAAAACCACCCCAAAACCAACTTGTCCTGCTTCTCCTATGGAACACAGGGTCAGAGCCCCAAAAAAGACACAAAACATGACAAAAATAGGACAAAACCACCCAAAAACTACCTTGTCCTGCTTCTCCTGTGGGATACAGGGTCAGAGCCCTGAAACAGAGCCAAAACAGGACAAAAACACTCCAAAAACCCCAAAACCAGCTCCAAAACCCCCAAACCACCCCAAAACCACCTTGTCCTGCTTCTCCTATGGAACACAAAGTCAGAGCCTCAAAAAAGACACAAAACATGACAAAAATTGGACAAAACCACCCCAAAACTACCTTGTCCTGCTTCTCCTATGGCATACTGAGTCAGAGTCCCAAAACGCACCCAAAGAACCCCCAAAGCAGGACAAAACCACCCCAAGGCCACCTTGTCCTGCTTCTCCTGTGGGATACATGGTCAGAGGCCTGAAACAGACCCAAAACAGGCCAAGTACAACCCAAAATACCCCAAAACCAGCTCCAAAACCCCCAAACCACCCCAAAACCACCTTGTCCTGCTTCTCCTATGGCATACAGGGTCACAGCCCTGAAACAGACCCAAAACAGGCCAAGTATGTCCCAAATCACTCCAAAACCAGCTCCAAAACCCCCAAACCACCCCAAAACCACCTTGGCCTGCTTCTCCTATGGAACACAGGGTCAGAGCCCCAAAAAGACACAAAACATGACAAAGATAGGACAAAACCACCCCAAAACCTCCTTGTCCTGCTTCTCCTGTGGGATACAGGGTCAGAGCCCTGAAAAAGACCCAAAACAGGAAAAAACCACTCCAAAAACCCCAAAACCAACCCAAAACCACCTTGTCCTGCTTCTTCTATAGGACACAAGGTCAGAGCCTCAAAAGAGACCCAAAACAGGCCAAAAACACCCCAAAACACCCCAAAAAGCAGGACAAAACCACCTTGACCTCCTTCTGCTATGAGATACAGTGTCAGGGCCCCAAAACAGAACAAAAAAGCCCCAAAACCTCCTTGTCCTGCTTCTCCTGTGGGATACAGGGTCAGAGGCCTGAAACAGACCCAAAACAGGACAAAAACACTCCAGAAACCCCAAAACCAGCTCCAAAACCCCCAAACCAACCCAAAACCACCTTGTCCTGCTTCTTCTATAGGACACAGGGTCAGAGCCTCAAAAAAGACACAAAACATGACAAAAATAGGACAAAACCACCCAAAAACTACCTTGTCCTGCTTCTCCTATGGAACACAGGGTCAGAGCCCCAAAAAAGACACAAAACATGACAAAAATAGGACAAAACCACCCCAAAACCTCCTTGTCCTGCTTCTCCTGTGGGATACAGGGTCAGAGCCCTGAAACAGACCCAAAACAGGAAAAAAACACTCCAAAAACCCCAAAACCAACCCAAAACCACCTTGTCCTGCTTCTTCTATAGGACACAAGGTCAGAGCCTCAAAACAGACCCAAAACAGGCCAAAACCACCCCAAAACACCCCAAAAAGCAGGACAAAACGTCCTTGTCCTCCTTCTGCTATGAGATACAGTGTCAGGGCCGCAAACAGACCTAAAACAGAACAAAAATGCCCCAAAACCATCTTCTCCTGCTTCTCCTATGAGATGCAGGGTCAGAGCCATAAAAAAAAAGACAAAAAAACATGACAAAAATAGGACAAAACCACCCCAAAACCAACTTGTCCTGCTTCTCCTATGGAACACAGGGTCAGAGCCCCAAAAAAGACACAAAACATGACAAAAATAGGACAAAACCACCCAAAAACTACCTTGTCCTGCTTCTCCTGTGGGATACAGGGTCAGAGCCCTGAAACAGAGCCAAAACAGGACAAAAACACTCCAAAAACCCCAAAACCAGCTCCAAAACCCCCAAACCACCCCAAACCACCTTGTCCTGCTTCTCCTATGGAACACAAAGTCAGAGCCTCAAAAAAGACACAAAACATGACAAAAATTGGACAAAACCACCCCAAAACTACCTTGTCCTGCTTCTCCTATGGCATACTGAGTCAGAGTCCCAAAACGCACCCAAAGAACCCCCAAAGCAGGACAAAACCACCCCAAGGCCACCTTGTCCTGCTTCTCCTGTGGGATACATGGTCAGAGGCCTGAAACAGACCCAAAACAGGCCAAGTACAACCCAAATCACCCCAAAAACAGCTCCAAAACCCCCAAACCACCCCAAAACCACCTTGTCCTGCTTCTTCTATAGGACACAGGGTCACAGCGCTGAAACAGACCCAAAACAGGCCAAGTATGTCCCAAATCACTCCAAAACCAGCTCCAAAACCCCCAAACCACCCCAAAACCACCTTGTCCTGCTTCTCCTATGGAACACAGGGTCAGAGCCCCAAAAAAGACACAAAACATGACAAAAATAGGACAAAACCACCCAAAAACTACCTTGTCCTGCTTCTCCTGTGGGATACAGGGTCAGAGCCCTGAAACAGACCCAAAACAGGAAAAAAACCACTCCAAAAACCCCAAAACCAACCCAAAACCATCTTGTCCTGCTTCTTCTATAGGACACAAGGTCAGAGCCTCAAAACAGACCCAAAACAGGCCAAAAACACCCCAAAACACCCCAAAAAGCAGGACAAAACCACCGTGACCTCCTTCTGCTATGAGATACAGTGTCAGGGCCCCAAAACAGACCTAAAACAGAACAAAAAAGCCCCAAAACCTCCTTGTCCTGCTTCTCCTGTGGGATACAGGGTCAGAGGCCTGAAACAGACCCAAAACAGGACAAAAACACTCCAGAAACCCCAAAACCAGCTCCAAAACCCCCAAACCAACCCAAAACCACCTTGTCTTGCTTCTTCTATAGGACACAGGGTCAGAGCCTCAAAACAGACCCAAAACAGGCCAAAACCACCCCAAAACACCCCAACAAGCAGGACAAAACGTCCTTGTCCTCCTTCTGCTATGAGATACAGTGTCAGGGCCGCAAAACAGACCTAAAACAGAACAAAAATGCCCCAAAACCATCTTCTCCTGCTTCTCCTATGAGATGCAGGGTCAGAGCCATAAAAAAAAAGACAAAAAACATGACAAAAATAGGACAAAACCACCACAAAACCAACTTGTCCTGCTTCTCCTATGGAACACAGGGTCAGAGCCCCAAAAAAGACACAAAACATGACAAAAATAGGACAAAACCACCCAAAAACTACCTTGTCCTGCTTCTCCTGTGGGATACAGGGTCAGAGCCCTGAAACAGAGCCAAAACAGGACAAAAACACTCCAAAAACCCCAAAACCAGCTCCAAAACCCCCAAACCACCCCAAAACCACCTTGTCCTGCTTCTCCTATGGAACACAAAGTCAGAGCCTCAAAAAAGACACAAAACATGACAAAAATTGGACAAAACCACCCCAAAACTACCTTGTCCTGCTTCTCCTATGGCATACTGAGTCAGAGTCCCAAAACGCACCCAAAGAACCCCCAAAGCAGGACAAAACCACCCCAAGGCCACCTTGTCCTGCTTCTCCTGTGGGATACATGGTCAGAGGCCTGAAACAGACCCAAAACAGGCCAAGTACAACCCAAATCACCCCAAAAACAGCTCCAACACCCCCAAACCACCCCAAAACCACCTTGTCCTGCTTCTCCTATGGCATACAGGGTCACAGCGCTGAAACAGACCCAAAACAGGCCAAGTATGTCCCAAATCACTCCAAAACCAGCTCCAAAACCCCCAAACCACCCCAAAACCACCTTGTCCTGCTTCTCCTATGGAACACAGGGTCAGAGCCCCAAAAAAGACACAAAACATGAGAAAGATAGGACAAAACCACCCCAAAACCTCCTTGTCCTGCTTCTCCTGTGGGATACAGGGTCAGAGCCCTGAAACAGACCCAAAACAGGAAAAAACCACTCCAAAAACCCCAAAACCAACCCAAAACCACCTTGTCCTGCTTCTTCTATAGGACACAAGGTCAGAGCCTCAAAAGAGACCCAAAACAGGCCAAAAACACCCCAAAACACCCCAAAAAGCAGGACAAAACCACCTTGACCTCCTTCTGCTATGAGATACAGTGTCAGGGCCGCAAAACAGACCTAAAACAGAACAAAAAAGCCCCAAAACCATCTTCTCCTGCTTCTCCTATGAGATGCAGTGTCAGAGCCACAAAAAAAAGACAAAAAACATGACAAAAATAGGACAAAACCACCCCAAAACCAACTTGTCCTGCTTCTCCTATGGAACACAGGGTCAGAGCCCCAAAAAAGACACAAAACATGACAAAGATAGGACAAAACCACCCCAAAACCTCCTTGTCCTGCTTCTCCTGTGGGATACAGGGTCACAGCGCTGAAACAGACCCAAAACAGGCCAAGTATGTCCCAAATCACTCCAAAACCAGCTCCAAAACCCCCAAACCAACCCAAAACCACCTTGTCCTGCTTCTCCTATGGAACACAGGGTCAGAGCCCCAAAAAAGACACAAAACATGACAAAGATAGGACAAAACCACCCCAAAACCTCCTTGTCCTGCTTCTCCTGTGGGATACGGGGTCAGAGCCCTGAAACAGACCCAAAACAGGAAAAAACCACTCCAAAAACCCCAAAACCAACCCAAAACCACCTTGTCCTGCTTCTTCTATAGGACACAAGGTCAGAGCCTCAAAAGAGACCCAAAACAGGCCAAAAACACCCCAAAACACCCCAAAAAGCAGGACAAAACCACCTTGTCCTGCTTCTGCTATGAGATACAGTGTCAGGGCCCCAAAACAGACCTAAAACAGAACAAAAAAGCCCCAAAACCTCCTTGTCCTGCTTCTCCTGTGGGATACAGGCTCAGAGGCCTGAAACAGACCCAAAACAGGACAAAAACACTCCAGAAACCCCAAAACCAGCTCCAAAACCCCCACACCAACCCAAAACCACCTTGTCCTGCTTCTTCTATAGGACACAGGGTCAGAGCCTCAAAACAGACCCAAAACAGGCCAAATACACCCCAAAACATCCCAAAAAGCAGGACAAAACGTCCTTGTCCTCCTTCTGCTATGAGATACAGTGTCAGGGCCGCAAAACAGACCTAAAACAGAACAAAAATACCCCAAAACCATCTTCTCCTGCTTCTCCTATGGAACACAGGGTCAGAGCCTCAAAAAAGACAAAAAACATGACAAAAATAGGACAAAACCACCCCAAAACCAACTTGTCCTGCTTCTCCTGTGGGATACAGGGTCAGAGGCCTGAAACAGACCCAAAACAGGACAAAAACACTCCAAAATCCCCAAAACCAAACCAAAACCACCTTGTCCTGTTTCTTCTGTAGGACACAAGGTCAGAGCCTCAAAACAGACCCAAAACAGGCCAAAAACACCCCAAAACATCCCAAAAAGCAGGACAAAACCACCTTGTCCTCCTTCTTCTATAGGACACAAGGTCAGAGCCTCAAAAGAGACCCAAAACAGGCCAAAAACACCCCAAAACACCCCAAAAAGCAGGACAAAACCACCTTGTCCTGCTTCTGCTATGAGATACAGTGTCAGGGCCCCAAAACAGACCTAAAACAGAACAAAAAAGCCCCAAAAACTCCTTGTCCTGCTTCTCCTGTGGATACAGCGTCAGAGCCCTGAAACAGACCCAAAACAGGACAAAAACACTCCAAAAACCCCAAAACCAGCTCCAAAATCCCCAAACCACCCCAAAACCACCTTGTCCTGCTTCTCCTATGGAACACAAAGTCAGAGCCTCAAAAAAGACACAAAACATGACAAAAATTGGACAAAACCACCCCAAAACTACCTTGTCCTGCTTCTCCTATGGCATACTGAGTCAGAGTCCCAAAACGCACCCAAAGAACCCCCAAAGCAGGACAAAACCACCCCAAGGCCACCTTGTCCTGCTTCTCCTGTGGGATACATGGTCAGAGGCCTGAAACAGACCCAAAACAGGCCAAGTACAACCCAAATCACCCCAAAAACAGCTCCAAAACCCCCAAACCACCCCAAAACCACCTTGTCCTGCTTCTCCTATGGCATACAGGGTCACAGCGCTGAAACAGACCCAAAACAGGCCAAGTATGTCCCAAATCACTCCAAAACCAGCTCCAAAACCCCCAAACCACCCCAAAACCACCTTGTCCTGCTTCTCCTATGGAACACAGGGTCAGAGCCCCAAAAAAGACACAAAACATGACAAAAATAGGACAAAACCACCCCAAAACCTCCTTGTCCTGCTTCTCCTGTGGGATACAGGGTCAGAGCCCTGAAACAGACCCAAAACAGGAAAAAACCACTCCAAAAACCCCAAAACCAACCCAAAACCACCTTGTCCTGCTTCTTCTATAGGACACAAGGTCCAGAGCCTCAAAACAGACCCAAAACAGGCCAAAAACACCCCAAAACACCCCAAAAAGCAGGACAAAACCACAGTGACCTCCTTCTGCTATGAGATACAGTGTCAGGGCCCCAAAACAGACCTAAAACAGAACAAAAAAGCCCCAAAACCTCCTTGTCCTGCTTCTCCTGTGGGATACAGGGTCAGAGGCCTGAAACAGACCCAAAACAGGACAAAAACACTCCAGAAACCCCAAAACCAGCTCCAAAACCCCCAACCAACCCAAAACCACCTTGTCCTGCTTCTTCTGTAGGACACAGGGTCAGAGCCTCAAAACAGACCCAAAACAGGCCAAAACCACCCCAAAACACCCCAAAAAGCAGGACAAAACGTCCTTGTCCTCCTTCTGCTATGAGATACAGTGTCAGGGCCGCAAAACAGACCTAAAACAGAACAAAAATGCCCCAAAACCATCTTCTCCTGCTTCTCCTATGAGATGCAGGGTCAGAGCCACAAAAAAAGACACAAAAGATGACAAAAATAGGACAAAACCACCCCAAAACCAACTTGTCCTGCTTCTACTCCAGGGTACACATTCACAGCCCCCCAAACAGCCATAAACAGGACAAAAAAAAGGAGAAAACCAGGCGAAATCCAAGGCAAAACACCCAGAACAACCCCCAAAACACCCCAAAACCACCCCAAAACCACCTTGTCCTGCTTCTCCTATGGGATACGGGTTCAGAGCCCCAAAAAAGACAAAAAAATGACAAAAATAGGACAAAACCCCCAAAACAGCCCCAAAACACCTCAAAACCTCCTTCTGCTTCTCCTAGGGGATACAGCGGCAGGGCCCAAAAAAAGACCCAAAGGACGTCAAAAACAACCCCAAACACCCCCAAAACACCCCAAAACCACCTTGTCCTGCGTCTCCTATGAGATACAGGGTCAGAGCCCCAAAACACCCCAAAACAGGAGAAAACCAGGCAAAAAACAGGCCAAAACACCTAAAGCAAACCCCAAAACCACCCCAAATCACCTCCTGCTTCTCCTCCAAAATCCCCCAAAAGGCCCAAAACACCTCAAAACCACCTTCTTCTGCTTCTGCTATGGGATACAGGGTCAGAGCCTCAAACCAGCCCCAAAAGAGGACAAAAATACTCCAAAACCTTCCTAAAGGCCCAAAACACCTCAAAAACACCTTCTGCTTCTCCTATGGGATACAGGGTCAGAGCCTCAAAATAGACCTGAAATATGACAAAAACACCCCAAAGCCACCCCCAAAACAGTCCCAAAACCACCTTGTCCTGCTTCGCCTAGGGGATACCGGCTCACAGCCCCAAAGCAGACCCAAAACCCCTCAAAAAGCAGCCCAAAACCACCTTGTCCTGCTTCTCCTGTGGGATAGAGGGTCAGAGCCCCAAAACAGCCCCATAACACTTCAAAAAACACCCCCAAATCACCTCAAAACCCCCCCAAACCACCTTGTCCTGCTGCTCCTATAGGTGCCACCCAATGAGAACCCAAAACAGCCCCAAATCACCCCAACCCCCCCAAAATGGAACCTTCTGGAGGTCGCTGTGGAGCTGCTTTAGCCTGGCCTCGAGCTGCGACACCTTCTGGGGTAGGTCCAAGGATGGGGGGGGGGGTTAAAGGGCAATGGGGAGGGGCACTGGGGTGTCCCCATATTGGTGTGGGGATCCCAGACCCAGATGTGGGGGTCCCAGCCCCACATACAAGGGGGGACATGGGGGGGGTCCCTGGACCCGATGGGGGGGCGGTGCCCCCCCGTGGCCTCTGCGGGGGGGGGGGTGGGGGGTGTCGGGGCTCAGCACAACAGTTTAACACCCCCAAAACACCCTGAAACAACCCCAAACACCTCCAAACGGGGTAGCGAAGGGGAAAGCTTGGACCAAACCAACAGGGCTTGAGCTCAGCAGCAACCCAGTGGCTCCTTCCTCCTGCTCTTTCCTGTCACTGTCTGCTCCCCTGAGCAAAGCACTCAAGTAGGGTGACACAAATGAGGTCACAAAGGGCCCCGTTTTGACCCGTTGCCATGGTGACCCACCTGGGTTCTAGACTGAGGCTGTGGGAGAGCCTGCTGCAGGGCCATGAGCTGGGGCTGTCACCCAAAGCAGCATCCCTGCACCCCAACATGCTGGGTGTGGGCACCCTTCCTTATGGGGCTCAAGAAAGATGGGGTTTGGGGTCATTTAGGGGTGCCAGCAGTGTAGGGAGGGATGGAGATGCCCGTGGTTGATTGGGGTACCATGGAGTTTTGGGGTTGTTTCAGGATGTTTTTGGGGTGTTAAACTGTTGTGGAGGGGGTTTTGGGCTGGTTTTGGGATGCTTTGAGCTGTTTCAGGGCTGTTTGGGGTGGTTTGGGGTGTTTGAGACTGCTTTGTGGGTGTTGCGGGATGTTTTGGGGTGTTTCGGGCTGTTTTGCGAATATTTTAGGCTGGTTTGAGGGTGTTTCAGAGTGTTTTGGGGTGTTGTCGGGGTGTTTCAGAGTGTTTTGGGGTGTTTTGGGCTGGTTTTCGGATGTTTTGGGGTGTTTTGAGCTGGTTTTGGGATGATTTGGGCTGGTTTGGGGGTATTTTGGTTGTTTTGGGCTGGTTTTGTGGTATTTTGGTTGTTTTGGGCTGGTTTTGGGGTGCTGACGTGCCACCCCCCAGTGCAAAGGGCCGTGTCCCTGCTCTCCCTCATGGAGCCGGTGCTGAGCCCTGACACCACCCCCCAGAGAGGCCGCGGGTGGGCGCCCCCCCATCAGGTACAGGGACCCCCCCCCATATGGAGACCCCCCCCCATGTCCCCCTTGTATGTGGGGCTGGGACCCCCACATGTGGGTCTGGGATCCTCCTCCCATACTAGGGACACCCCAGTGCCCCCCCCCCCACCCCAGCCTTGGACCTACCCCAGAAGGTGTCGCAGCTCGAGGCCAGGCTAAAGCAGCTCCACAGCGACCTCCAGAAGGTTCCATTTTGGAGGGGTTGGGGTGATTTGGGGCTGTTTTGGGTTCTCACTGGGAGCCACCCATAGGAGAAACAGGACAAGGTGGTTTGGGGTGGTTTTTGGGGTGTTTTGGGGCAGTTTTGTGTCTCTTTTGGGGCTCTGACCCTGTATCCCACAGGAGAAGCAGGACAAGGTGATTTTGGGCTGGGTTGGTTTTGCCCTGTTTTAAGGCTGTTTTGGAGTTCTGACCCTGTATGCTATAGGAGAAGGAGGACAAGGTGGTTTTGGGGTGTTTTGGGGGGTTTGGGTTGGTTTTGTCCGGTTTTGGGGCTGTTTGGGGGCTCTGACCCTGTATCTCGCAGGAAAAGTTGATTTTGGGGTGGTTTTAGGGTGGTTTAGGGGAGGTTTTGAATGGTTTTGTTTTTTTTTTTTTGTCCTGTTTTAGGGCTGTTTTGGAGTTCTGACCCTGTGTCCCATAGGAGGAGGAGGAAAATGTGACCTTAGGGTCGTTTTGGATTTTTTTGGGGTTGTTTTTGTTCTGTTTTATGTCTTCTTCAGGGCTCTTTGTATCCCTCAGGAGAAGCAGGAGAAGGTGATTTTGGGGTGGTTTTGGCCTGTTTTGGAGTTTGCTTTGTGTGTTTTGGTCTGGTTTTCGTCTGGTTTTGGCCTGTTTTGGGTCTGTTTTGGGGCTCTGGCCCTGTATCCCATAGCAGAAGCAGGACAAGGTGGTTTTGGGCTGGGTTTTGGGGTGTTTTGGTTTTTTTGGCCGTTTCTGGGGCTGTTTTGGGGCTCTGACCCTGTATTCTTCATGAGAAGCAAGAGAAGGTGGTTTTGAGATGGTTTTGTCCTTTTTTGGTTCTGTTTTGTTGCTCTGACCCTGTGTCCAATACGAGAAGCAGGACAAGGTGGGTTTGAGGCTGGTTTGGGGGCTGTTTTGGGGGTTTTTGACTGATTTTGTCCTGTTTTGGGGCTGTTTGGGGGCTCTGACACTGTATCCCATAGCAGAAGCAGGACAAGGTGGTTTCGGGCTGGGTTTTGGGGTGTTTTGGGTTGGTTTTGGCCTGTTTTGGGTCTGGTTTTGGGCTCTGATGCTGTATCCCACAGGAGAAGCAGGAGAAGGTGATTTTGGGGTGGTTTTAGGGTGGTTTCGGGGTGGTTTTGAATGGTTTTGGGTTGGTTTTGTCCTCTTCTAGGGCTGTTTTGGGGTTCTGACGTCCCATAGGAGAAGCAGAACAAGGTAGCCTTGGGGTGGTTTTTGGGGTGTTTTGAGACTGTTTTGGGTCTCTTCTGGAGCTCTGATCCTGTATCTCATAGAAGAAGCAGGACAAGGTGGTTTTGGTGTGTCTTGGGGTTGTTTTGGTGGGTTTTGACTGGTTTTAGTCTGTTTTGTGGCTGTTTTGAGGCTTTGACCCTGTATCCCATAGGAGAAGCAAGACAAGGTGGTTTTGGGGTGTCTTGGGGCTGTTTTGGTGGGTTTTGACTGGTTTTAGCCTGTTTTGTGGCTGTTTTGAGGCTTTGACCCTGTATCCCATAGGAGAAGCGAGACAAGGTGGTTTTGGGGTGTTTTTGGGGTCTGACACTGTATCCCATAGGAGAAGCAGGACAGGGTGTTTTTGGGGTGGTTTTGCGCTGTTTTGGTGGTTTTTGACTGGTTTTGGCCTGTTTTGGAGCTGTTTGGGGGCTCTTACCATGTATACCATAGGAGAAGCGAAACAAGGTGGTTTTGGGGTGTTTTGAGGTGTTTGGGTTATTTTTGGCCTCTTTTGGGTCTCTTTTGGGGATCTGACCATGTATCCCATAGGAGAATGAGGACAAGGTGGTTTTTGGTTGGTTTTGGGCGTGTTTTGGCTTTTTTTTTCCAGTTTTGGGTCTGTTTTGGGTCTCTGACACAGTATCCTACAGGAGAAGCAGGAGAAGGTGATTTTGGTGTGGTTTTAGTGTGGTTTGGGGGTGGTTTTGAATCATTTTGGGTTGCTTTTGTCCTGTTTTAATGCTGTTTTGGGGTTCTGACCCTGTGTTCCATAGGAGAATCAAGACAAGTTGCCCTTAGGGTGTCTTTTGGGGTGTTTTGGTTTGGTTTTGGTTTGTTTTGGGTCTGGTTTGTGGCTCTGACCCTGTATCCTGCAAGAGAGGTGATTTTGGGGTGATTTTAGCGTGGTTTCGTTGTGATTTTGAAGGTTTGGGGTTTTTTTTGTCCTGTTTTAGGGCTTTTTTGGGGTTCTGACCCTGTGTCCCATAGGAGAAGCAGGAAAATGTGACCTTGGGGTCGTTTTTGGGGTGTTTTGGCTTGTTTTTGGTCTGTTTTGGGTCTTTTTTAGGGCTCTGACCCTGTATCCCATAGGAGAAGCAGGACAAGGTGTTTTTGGGGCACTTTTGGCCTGTTTTGGGTTTTGTTTTGGGGTTTTTTGCTTGGATTTGGCCTCTTCCTGTCCTGCTTTGGAGCTGTTTAGGGACTCTGACCTTGTATCCCATAGGAGAAGCAGGACAAGGTGTTTTTTTAATGGTTTTGGTGTGTTTTTGTCCTGTTTTGGGGCTCTGACCCTGTATCGCATAGGAGAAGCAGGACAAGGTGTTTTTTGGGTCTATTTTGGGGGTGTTTTGGGGTTTTTTGAGTGATTTTGGCCTGTTTTGGAGATGTTTTAGGCCTCTGACCCTGAATCCCACAGCAGAAGCATGTGAAGGTTGTTTTGGGGTTGTTTTCGGCTGGTTTTTGTGGTGTTTTTGGGCTTTTTGGGGTCTGTTTTGGGGCTCTGAGTTTGTATCCCACAGGAGAACCAGGACAAAACGGATTTCGGGTGGTTTTGGGGTGGTTTAGGGGTGTTTTGGGAGTGGTTTTGTGATGTTTTTGTCCTGTTTTGGGGCTGCAACTCTGTATCCCATAGGACAAGCAGGACAAGGTGGTTTTGGGATGGTTTTTGGGGTGTTCTGGGTTGATTTTGTCCTGTTTTGGGTCTGTTTTGGAACTCTGACCCTGTATCCCATAGGAGAAGCAGGACAAGTTGGTTTTGGGGTACTTTTGTCCTGTTTTGGGGGTGTTTAGGGCCTCTGAACCTGTATCCCATAGGAGAAGCAGGACAAGGTGTTTTTGGGGGTGTTTTGGGTTTTTTGTGCCTGTTTTGGGTCTGTTTTCAGGCTCTGAACCTGTATCCCATAGGAGAAGCAGGAGAAGGAGGTTTTGAGATGTTTTGGAGCTGTTTTGGGGGTTTTGGCATGTTTTTGTCATGTTTTGGGTCAGTTTTGGGGCTCTGACCCTGTGTCCCATAGGAGAAGCAGGACAAGGTGGTTTTGGGGTGGTTTGGCCTGGTTTTGGCCTGTTTTGGGGCTCTGACCCTGTGTTCCATAGCAGAAGGAGGACAAGGTGGTTTTGTCCTGGTTTTGGGGGTGTTGTGGGCTGTTTTTTGGCCTGTTTTGGGTCTGTTTTGAGGCTCTGACCCTGTATGCGATAGGAGAAGCAGGACAGGGTGGTTTTGGGCTGTTTAGGGGGTGTTTTGGGTTGTTTTTTTCCTGTTTTGGGTCTGTTTTGGGGCTCTGACCCTGTGTCCCACAGGAGAAGCAAAAGAAGGTGGTTTTGGGGTGGTTTTTGGTGTGTTTTGGGTCGTCTTTGTCCTGTTTTGAGTCAGTTTCAGGGCTCTGACTTTGTATCCCACAGCCGAAGCACGACAAGGTGTTTTTGGCGTGTTTTTTGGCGTGTTTTGGGTTGTTTTTGTCCTGTATTGAGTCAGTTTTGGGGCTCTGACTTTGTACCCCACAGAAGAAGCGGGACAAGGTGGTTTTGGCGTGCTTTTGGCCTGTTTTGGGGTTTGCTTTGGGTGTTTTGGCCTGTTTTTTTCCAGTTTTTGGCCTGTTTTGAGTCTGTTTTGATGCTCCGACCCTGTATCCCACAGGAGAAACAGAACAATGTGGTTTTGGGGTGGTTTTGTCCTATTTTTGTCATGTTTTGTGTCTTTTTTGGTGCTCTGACCCTGTATCCCATAGGAGAAGCAGGACAAGGTGGTTTTGGGGTTGTTTTGGGGTTGTTTTGTTCTGTTTTAGGTCTTTTTTGGGGCCCTGACACTGTATCCCATAGCAGAAGGAGGACAAGGTGGTTTTGTCCTGGTTTTGGGGGTGTTTGGGGCTTTTTTTGGCCTGTTTTGGGTATGTTTTGAGGCTCTGACCCTGTGCTGACCCTGTGTCCCATAGGAGAAGCAGGACAAGTTGGTTTTGGGGTGGTTTGGCCTGGTTTTGGCCTGTTTTGGGGCTCTGACCCTGTGTTCCATATAGGAGAAGCAGGACAAGTTGGTTTGGGGTTTGTTTGGGGGTTTTTGGAGATGGTTTTGGGGTGGTTTGGGTCTGACCTTGTATCCCATAGGAGAAGCAGGACAGGGTGGTTTTGAGGTGTTTTGGGGCTGTTTTAGGGTTTTGGGGTATTTTTTTTTTTTTTTTTGGTGGATGTTATGGGGCTCTGACCCTGTATCCCACAGCAGAAGCAGGACAAGGTGGTTTTGGGGTGTTTTGGGTTGTTTTCATCCTGTTTTTGGTCTGTTTTGAGGGTCTGACCCTGTATCCTATAGGAGAAGCAGGACAAGGAGGTTTTGGGGTGGTTTAGGTCCTGTTTTGCTGGTTTTTGACTGTTTTTGGCCGGTTTTGAGCTCTTTTGGGGCTCTGACCCTTTATCCCATAGTAGAAGCAGGACAAGGTCGTTTAGGGGTGTTTTGGGTTGTTTTTGGCCTTTTTTTCTGTCTGTTTCTGGGCTCTGACTCTGTATCCCACAGGAGAAACAGGACAAGGTGGTTTTGGGGTGGTTTTAGGGTGGTTTGGGGTGGTTTTGAATCGTTTTGGGTTCTTTTTGTCCTGTTTTAGGGCTGTGTTGGGGTTCTGACCCTGTGTCCCATAGGAGAAGCAGAATAAGGTGGCCTTGGGGTGTTTTTTGGGGTGTTTTGAGGCTGTTTTGGATCTGTTTTGGAGCTCTGACCCTGCATCCCATAGGAGAAAGAGGACAAGCTGGTTTGGGGGTGGGTTTTGGCGTGTTTTGGGTTGTTTTTGGCCTGGTTTTGGTCTGTTTTGGGGCTCTGACCCTGTATCCGGCAGGAGAAGGTGATTTTGGGGTGGTTTTAGGGTGGTTTAAGGTTGTTTTGGAATGGTTTTGTGTTTTGTCCTGTTTTAGGTCTGTTTTGACAGGTTCTGACCCTGTGTCCCAGTGGAGAACAGGAAAATGTGACCTTGGGGTCGTTTTGGGTGTGTTTTGGGTGTGTTTCGGGGCTCTGACTTTGTAACCTACAGGAGAAGCAGGACAAGGTGATTTTGGGGTGGTTTTGGCCTGTTTTGGGGTTTACTTTGTGTCTTTTGGGCTGGTTTTCGCTTGTTTTGGGGCTGTTTTGGAGCTGTTTGTGGGCTCTGACCCTGTATCCCATAGCAGAAGCAGGACAAGCAAACCACCATAGGAGTGGTTTTGGGGTGTTTTTGGTTGTTTTTGGCGTTTTTTAGGGCTGTTTTGCAGCTCTGACCCTGTATCCCATAGGAGAAGCAGGACAAGGTGGTTTTGAGGATGTTTTGTCCTGATTTTGGGATGTTTTGGGGCTCTGACCCTGTATCCCAAAGGAGAAGGAGGACTACGTGGCTTTAGGGTGGTTTTGGGGGTGTTTTGTGTTGTTTTTGTCCTGTTTTGGGGCTGTTTCTGGGTTCTGACCCTGTGTCCTATAGTAGAAGCAGGAGAAGGTGGCCTTGGAGTGGTTTTTGGGGTGTTTTGAGGCAGTTTTGGGTCTGTTTGGGGCTCTGACCCTCTATTCCAAAGGAGAAGCAGGACAAGGTGGTTTTGGAGTGGTTTTTGTCCTGTTTTTGGGGTGTTTTGGGGTTTGACCCTGTATCCCATAGGAGAAGGAGGACAGGGTGGTTTTGGGGTATTTTGGGGCTGTTTTAGTGGTTTTGGAATGCTTGTTTCTCTTTTTGGGGGCTCTGACCCTGTATCCCATAGCAGAAGCAGGACTAGGTGGTTTTGGGCTGGGTTTTGGGGTGTTTAGGGTTGTTTTTGTCCTGTTTTTGTTCTGTTTTGATGCTCTGACCCTGTATCCCATTGGAGAAGTAGGATAAGGAGGTTTTGGACTGTTTTGGGTCTCTTTTGGTGGGTTTTGAATGTTTTTGGCCTGTTTTGGGTCTGTTTGGGGGCTCTGACCCTGTATCCCATAGGAGAAGCAAGACAAGGTGATTTTGGTGTGGTTTTGGCCTGTTTTGGAGTTTGCTATGTGTGTTTTGGGCTGGTTTTTGCCTGGTTTTTGACATGTTTTGTGGCTGGTTTGGGTCTGTTTTGTGGCTCTGACCCCGTATCCACAGGAGAAGCAGGACATGGTGTTTTTGGGGTGGTTTTGTCCTGTTTTGGGGCTGTTTTGGGGCTGTTTTGAGGCTCTGACCCTGTATCTCCTCGGAGAAGCAGGACAAGTTAGTTTTGGGGTGTTTTGGGGCTGGTTTTAGAATCATAGAATCATAGAATAGTTAGGGTTTGAAAGAACCTTAAGATCATCCAGTTCCAACCCCCCTGCCATGGGCAGGGACACCTCACATTAAACCATGGCACCCAAGGCCTCGTCCAACCTGGTCTTGAACACTGCCAGGGATGGAGCATTCACAACCTCCCTGGACAACCCATTCCAGTGCCTCACCACCCTCACAGGAAAGAATTTCCTCCTTAGATCCAATCTAAACTTCCCCTGTTTCAGTTTTAACCCGTTACCCCTTGTCCTATCACTACAGTCCCTAATGAAGAGTCCCTCCCCAGCATCCCTATAGGCCCCCTTCAGATACTGGAAGGCTGCTATGAGGTCTCCACGCAGCCTTCTCTTCTCCAGGCTGAACAGCCCCAACTTCCTCAGCCTGTCTTCATACGGGAGGTGCTCCAGTCCCTGATCATCCTCATGGCCTCCTCTGGTCTTGTTCCAACAGTTCCATGTCCTTTTTATGTTGAGGACACCAGAACTGCACACAATGCTCCAGGTGAGGTCTCACCAGAGCAGAGCAGAGGGGCAGGATCCCCTCCTTCGACATTCTGGTCACGCTCCTTTTGATGCAGCCCAGGATACGGTTGGCTTTGTGGGCTGCAAGCGCACACTGAAGCTGGCTCATGTTCATTTTCTCATCAACCAACACCCCCAAGTCCTTCTCCGCAGGGCTGCTCTGAATCTCTTCTCTGCCCAACCCGTAGCTGTGCCTGGGATTGCTCCGACCCAGGTGTAGGACCTTGCACTTGGCATGGTTAAACTCCATGAGGTTGGCATCAGCCCACCTCACAAGCGTGTCGAGGTCCCTCTGGATGGCATTCCTTCCCTCCAGGGTATCAACCGAACCACACAGCTCGGTGTCATCGGCAAACTTGCTGAGGGCGCGCTCAATCCCACTGTCCATGTCAGCGACGAAGATGTTGAACAAGACCGGTCCCGACACCGATCCCTGAGGGACGCCACTCGTTGCTGGTCTCCAGCCGGACATTGAGCCATTGACCACAACTCTTTGTGTGCGGCCATCCAGCCAGTTCTTTATCCACCCAGTGGTCCGTCCATCAAATTGATGTCTCTCCAATTTAAGAGACAAGGATGTCGTGTGGGACGGTGTCGAACGCTTTGCACAAGTCCAGGTAGATGACATCAACTGCTCTACCCCTGTCCATCAGTTCTGTAGCCCCATCATAGAAGGCCACCACATTGGTCAGGCAGGATTTCCCCTCAGTGAAGCCCTGCTGGCTGTCACCAAGCACCTTGTTGACTTTCATGTGCCTTAGCATGCCTTCCAGGAGAATCTGCTCCAAGATGTTGCCAGGCTCAGGGGTGAGACTGACTGCTCTGTAATTCCCCGGGTCATCCATTTTCCCCTTCTTGAAAATGGGGGTTATATTTCCCTTTTTCCAGTCATCGGGAACTTCACCTGACTGCCATGATTTCTCAAATACGATGGCCAGCGGCTTCGCAACTTCATTCTCCAGCTCCTTCAGGACCCACGGATGGATCTCATCAGGACCCACGGACTTGTGCACGTTCAGATTTTTAGGATGGTCTCAAACCAGTTCCTCTCCTACAGTGGGCGCAAGGTCTTCATTCTCACAGTCCCTGCGTCTGCCTTCCAAGACTCGGGTGGTGCGGTCAGAGCCTTGGCCAGTGAAGACTGAGGCAAAGAAGTCATTCAGAACCTCAGCCTTCTCCAAATCCTGTGTAGCCAGTTCTCCTGAGAGCTTCCTGAGTCTGTTTTTTATTTGCTACGTACCTGAAGAATTCCTTCCAGTTTTCCTTAACTTCCCTAGCCTATTTTAATTTTAACTGGGCCTCAGCTTTTCTAACCTGGACCCTAGCTTCCTGGACAAATTGTTCCTCAGCTCCATCTAAACCTCCTCTGGTGCAGCTTGAGGCCGTCTCCTCTTGTCCCATCCCTTGTTCCTTGGGAGCAGAGCCCAGCCCCTCTTGGCTCCATCCTACTGTCAGGCAGTTGTAGGGAGCAATCAGGTCCCCCCTGAGCCTTCTCTTCTCCAGACTGAACCCCGGTCCCTCAGACCTTCCCCATCACCCCTTTGCTCCAGGCCCTGCACCAGCTCCGCTGCCCTTCTCTGCCCCCCTCCAGCACCTCAATGT
This sequence comes from Pezoporus flaviventris, assembly GCF_033815535.1. Lineage (NCBI taxonomy): Eukaryota > Metazoa > Chordata > Aves > Psittaciformes > Psittacidae > Pezoporus > Pezoporus flaviventris. The sequence continues at coordinate 187,636 of NW_026892851.1, read as the reverse complement.
CTCTCTTGTAGTGAAGGACCCAGAATTGAACCCAGGATTCGAGGTGCGGCCTCAGTGCTCAGTGCAGGGGCACAACCACTGCCCCGGCCCTGCTGCCGCACTGGTGCTGATCCAGGCCAGGATGCTGGGAGCTTCCTGGCTGCCTGGGCACAAGCTGCTCATGTTCAGCTCCATCAATCAGCACCCCCAGCTCCTTTCCCATGAGCAGTTTTCAGCCCCTCTTCCCCAAACCTGGAGCATTGCAGGGGGTTGTTGTGGCCCAAGCGCAGGACCCTGCACTTTGCCTTCTTGACCCTCAACACATTGGCCACAGCCCATGGATCCAGCCTGCCCAGATCCCTCTGCAGAGCTTCCTACCCTCCATCCCCCACCACACCTCCTTGGTCTTTTGGTGGGACATCCCAAATTAGGCAACCCCCACTCTGGGGCTGGCCCCCCAACTCCCTGATACCAGAGATGGGGGAGCTGGGATGCCCCATGAGGTGTGGTTTGGGAGCAACAAGAAGCAATTTGGGGCTGGGTGGCATTGGAGGGGGGGAGCAGCTTTTCTGGGGTACCCTCAGTTGGGGGTGGGTGTTTGGTGGGGCCCCTCCAGGATTTTGTGTCCCTGGGTTCATCTGGGGGGGCCAGGGTGATGGAAGAGTGTGGGTGACTTTTGTGCTGCCCCAGGCCCCCACTTGGGGGTCCTGCCTGCTTTTGTGCTGCTTCAGGGAGATTTGGGGTTACCCTAGGATTTAGGGGGCACCACGATTGCTTTGGGTGCTTCCAGGGCCCTTTGGGGTGCAGCGTGGTTTTGGTTTGCCCCTTCATTGGGGTGCCCCTTTTGGGGGATCCACCCCCTCTGGCCGACTTCGTTCACTACTGAACCAAAAGCAATGTTGGGGTCCCCCCAGTGTGTTCACATCTTGATGGGCCCCCAGGGCAGGTGTTGGGGGAACACCACTTTTTGGGACACCCCTTTTTTAGCAAGTCTGTGCCACTGTGCTGAGCCGGGGCGGCTTTGGAGCTGTGGGCTTTGGGTCTGGGGGGATGCAGGGAGGATTTTGGGATTCAGGCTGGTCCCCAGAACTCTTCAGGATGGCTCAGTTTTCTGAGGGACTCCCCGTCTACCAAGAATGGGGGGTCCATCAATCCCAGGGCAGCCGATTCTCATTGAATGCCCTAGGGAGCCCCACTGACACAAGCAGAAGGAATTTGGGTGTTCTGAGGGATTTGAGGGTTCAAGGAACATTTTGAGGTTCGGGGGGGGGTCCCCAAAACACGCTGTAGGAGGCACAACATATTGGGAGATCTCCCATGTTCCTGGGTCCCAGGGCACCCTGAGTCGCTTTTGGGTGAGCAACATTCCCTCAGGGCGGAGATGCATTGAGGGGAAGAGTTTGGGGGTTCAGAGGGGATTTCGGCACTGGGGAACATCCCCAAAGCTCCCCGGGGTGATGCAGGGATTTGGGGAACAGCCAGTGTCCCAAAACTAGGGGTTACATTTGACCCAAAGTACCCTGACTCTTCAGTGCTCCTGTTGGCCCATGGCAGTAAATGGGGGGGATCTGGGCTTCAGAAGGGAACTGGAGGTTTAGGGGGATTAGGAGGTTCATGGGAATGTGCTCAAGCTCTGTAGGGGACAGAGTAATTTGGGGGACCAATGGCGGCTTCAAACAGGGGCTACATCAGGGAGATCTCCCACAGATCATTGGGGAGGTGGAAACATGAGATATGGGGGACCCTGCCAGATTTTGTGGGTGCACCTGGGGGAGTCCCCCTAAATCATACATGTGAGGATGCTGGCGATGAGCTCATCCCTCTGCCCGGGGCGGGGAATGCAACTAAGGGGTGTTCCTGGGAGCTGGGGTGACCCTTTCACTCCCCCAGGCTCTGACAGGGAGGTGGAAGTTCCCCTGCCCTGACACCTTCTCAGCACCTCTGACACCAGCAGCTCCTGCACACAGAAGGCTCCTGCTTTTCCCCCAGCACCTCTGCAGGCAGAGGAGAGCTGCAAGCACACGAACAAACCCAGTGCCTCCTCCTCACCCATCCATCCCCTGCTCCTACAGCTGGGATGGCACCAGCTCATCTCCTGACAGCTTCTCCTCCCTTCACAGCACGCACCCACAATGTGTTTGAGGCCAACACTAAAACAGGATTGCAAAGTCAAAGAACACGGACCTGGATGCGCAGGGCAGCCCCGGGAGATGCAGCCTCCCGAGGGAGGGGAGGGCTCTCCTCTGCTCCGGTTACTGCAGGGCTCTCCCTCCTTAAAGAGCCCACGCTCACCGTGGGGGCCCTGTCACAATGGGCAAATCCACAGCGACCGCCACGGCTTTGGGATGGCGGCAGCATCGTGCCCATGGCCACTGGGCACCCAGGGGTGCTCCGGGAGTGGCTGCGGGGGGACCAGCCTCTGCTCTCTGCTGCCAGAACCGCAGACTCGGTCTCAGTGGGAGAAAAACCTCCAGGCCCTGCAGCCAGCCACATTGTGCTCCCCCGCACGCTCGCAGCATCCTTCATCCCGCAACCCCACAATACAGGGATGGCTCCATCCCATCAAGTGCTTCCTTTTGTTTCAATCCGCATGAAAAACAAACCAGATTCCTGTGTTCCCTACACTGTGCACTATTAACTGTGAGCACAAATCCCACCGACTCAACATGCGGTCCCACGGCCCGACCCGACAGCGCAGACCGGCTGGGCCAGCTCCCCGTGCCTCAGCTCCAGACAAGACCGCCCTGTGGAAAACAACCCTCAGCTGCAGGTTGAGAATCTGTCCATGGCAGGGAAACGGCAGCGACCACAACTACGGCCACAGGGAGCTGGGGAGCAGGAACCGCTCCGCACCTCCGCCAGGCTGCTGACAGAACGCTACGGACCCGGGACAGGCACAGGACACACACGGAGGGAAGGACCCACGTGGAAAACCTGGCAATCAGCAGCTGAAGGAGCAAGGCACGGGTTGGAAACCTGCAGGAATTATGAAGAGAGAAATAACTCACCCACCAGCCAGAGCTCTTGAAAAAAACAAGAACAAAGTCATGAAAATAAGTGAAAAACCAAACCTGGAGCAACAACAGAAAAGGTAAAATCTTCCATCACTAAACTCACTATTAAGAGCTGTACAGCAAACTTTGCTCCTGTACAACTGTTGTGGTTTAAAAGGGACAGGGCATAAAACTAAACAGGGGAAAGGAAAATGCTAACCAGCAGTGACGCCCAATGTAATTGCTCAGCACCCACTGAGCGATACCCAGCCTGACCCAATCCCATCCCTTCTGGGTGACTCCCTGTAGTTTCTATACTGGACATGACGTGCTGTGGGATGGAATACCCCTTTGGCTAGTCTGGGTCAGGTGTCCTGTCTGCTTCCTCCCAGCTTCTTGTGCCCTCCTCACTGCAGAGCGTGAGAGACTGAAAAGTCCTTGATCAGGGTAAGTGCTGCTGAGCAACAACTGAACCATCAGTGTGTTACCAGTGTTAATTGCCACAATAAAGCCAGAACACAGCACTGCACCAGCTACAGGGTAGAGAATTAATTCTGTCCCAGCCAAAACACCACCCAGGGGGCTGGGAGCTCAGCCCTGAGGCCAGCAGCAGCCCTGCTGCCTGCCCAGGGGATGGGAGCTCAGCCCTGAGGCCAGCACCAGCCCTGCTGCCTGACCAGGGGATGGGAGCTCAGCCCTGAGGCCAGCACCAGCCCTGCTGCCTGCCCAGGGGATGGGAGCTCAGCCCTGAGGCCAGCACCAGTCCTGCTGCCTGCCCAGGCAGCCTTGAAACCCTTCACACCAAGTAACTGCTCCACTTCCCAAGACAAGCCAGGGCTGCAGCAACCAGAGGAACTGTGGGTGCCTCTGGAACAGGGACTCCCAGGCAGAGGTTGGAAGCTCCCCACAAACCCTGGAGCCATCATGCAGGGTTGATGCAGGGGTTCTGTGGCCTTGCACACCTTAACATGGGGTGTTCCAGAATCAGCCACCCCTGTGGTCCCCATGTCGCCATGGTCACTGTGATGTCTGTGTCCCCATGGTCTCCATGTGACCCACCATGTCCCTACGGTCACCATGTCCCCAGCGTGTCCCTGTGGTCACTGCATTGTAACCTTAAATCTTACACTAACAACAGTGTGTGCCTTTAGCATAGGAGAATAGGCCAAATTGTTCTACCTTACTAACATGTAGAGAGAAAGGAAGGTTTGGCTGATGGGGGAAGGAACATCATGGGACTGGTAACACCTAAGGAGACAGTAAATAAGACCACGGATGCCAGCCTTCAAGACAGCAGAGCGGTGCCCAGCGTGGGGCGAGACTGGAACAGAGCAGAAGCAAGGACATAGCAACTGCTAATTGGGCACTAGGACCTTGCGAGCTTGAGCAAGCACTGAGGTCATTCAGTAAACACAGTGAGGAAGACTATCGGTGCTCACCAAAGACCCCACTCAGCAAGAAAGCGCATGCGTAATTAGGATGCAAATATTAGAACCAGTTGTTGGAAAAGCTGTGAATATGCATGAGTATGTTAAATATAGAGCTGCTGTCGGCAAGTACCAGGTGTGCTCACCCTTGTGAAAGGATTCGTGTGTGCGCCCAGCGCTGCAATAAAGAATGCTGCTTTCTGAAAGTCCAAATTGAGCCTTAGAGAGTTTCTCTGACCGACTTTTAGGGTAACAATTTGGCGCCTGAACAGGGACACTCAGCTGTGTTTCCCATGGATCCGGGGAGGCCCTGGGACCTTCACGCTGGCATCGGGGGAGTTTGCCTGAAGGACCAACGCGGGACCTCGGGGAGACCCCGATTTAATGTCTTTAAAAAGGCATTCTTTTTGGCCCCTTTCCACGTAAGGCAGAGAGGGGACGCCCTGCGCGGTGGGTAAAAGGCAGTTTAGTTTTGGTTGTCTGGACTTTGGTATTTGGTGGAGGTCAGGATCATGGGTACCACTGCCTCCAAAGGGGGGTTTGAAGAAATCCCCACTGGGTTGCATTTCACAACACTGGAAACAAATCGGTGAACCCCTGCGTAGTTCAGTCACTCGGGAGACCGGAACAAAGCGGTGGAGCCCCGAGGGGTTCGGTTACTCAGGAGACTCTGGTAAAATACTGTCACATGTCATTCTTGAGACGAGAAGGAAAGTGGGATGAAGTAGCTTATGCAGAAGTGTTTTTTACTTTGAGATATCATCTGGAACAGCAAAAGGATTGCAGTTTTCATTTTGCGCTCCAGGACCTGTCAGTATTGTCCTTGGAGAAAGACACTAAAATTTGCTTAGATGCTATTGGTCTTCGTGCACCACAGGGCAGTTATGCACTAAACATCTGAGGAATGTGGAGGAGGATTTGGATTTGATGGTAGGCCCCTGGAGAAGGGGTATTGTGAATAATGGGGCTGAAGGTGCTGACAATGAGGATCAAGCACAAGCACCAGCACAGGCACCTGAGATATAGGGGGGTCGGGCTGAAGGATTTTGCCTTACAGCAAGGCAAACTAGGGGAAAATGAGGGGAAACTGTGACTGCACCTTTAAGACAAGCTGTGCGCAATGATGGTCTGCTCATGATGAAGATTCCCTTTACCATTATAGATTTGAAGAGTTGGAAACAAGTGGCTGGTAATTACACATCATGCTTTCGAGAGTGTTGACAGAAATACGATTATTCCTACAGCTCGGACCGCAGTAGAGCAACAAATAACAGCAGGCACAGCGATAGGCACAGTGAATCTTCACATTCCTAGCCCCAATCCTAACTGGGACAGGCAAGCTTTGAGACAATATCGGAGGTAGATTTTAGTCAGTACTAGGAATGCGGTCCCCAAGGCAGTGAGCTGGTCTAAGCTATATGAAATAGAGCAAGATGTAAATGAATCAACTGCTGGATTCATGGGAAGATTAAAAGAGGTGATGTCTAAATATACTAATATTGATCCCGAATCAGAGGAAGGAAGGAAAGAGTTAGGCCAGTTAACAAAAAGTCAATCCATGGAAGACATAAGGAAAAAGGTACAAAAGCTTAAGGGGGAGGACCAATGTGATTTGGTAAAAATAATGGATGTGGCTTTGGAGACTTATCACAATCGGACCAATATTGCTCTGGTGCAAGTTCTCTGCAATGGTTCAAATGGTTCAATGGTACTGGGGAGGGCTTTCAGTCCCTGATTATTAATATATATATTATTGATAGAATTAATATAATTATTAATATAATACAATATTGCGTTTTGTGGGTTATAGTGTGTCAGGTTTCAACCAGGAATCTGTTAATATATATGCGGGAGCATAAGATAAGCTCCAGAGTAAAACTGGAATCTTTAGGGGAAAGAAGAGAGAGAAAAATTGCTGCCTGTAGCTATCCCCCAAGAAAGGGAGGGGAGGAAACAAGGATTACATGGAAAGGGTTGTGAACAGACTCCACAGGTTGCACTCAAAGGGAAAATGCCCTCAGAATCAAAATAAACAGCGGAGATTTAGTGGAACGTCAGGACAGGCAGAGAGAATTATTACTTTAGAGGAAGACTGAGGAGGAGCGGGGGAAGATTTGAATCCCAGCCCAGCAGAGCCCCTGGCTACAGTTAGGTTGGGGAATGAGAAGGTAAAAGTTCTTGTAGAAACAGAAACTACTTATTCTGTTATAAATACTTGTAAAGGGCAATTAAGCAAACAAACAGCTTCAGGCACTGGTGCCACAGGTGGACAGGAACCCGGCCTTCCTTTACATTTGAGAAACTGGCAAACAGACATTGACCCATAAATTCCTTTGCATGCCTGAGTGCCCTGTGCTGTTACTGGATAGAGATACACTGAGTAAATTACATGCAGCAATTAGGGTTAAAGAAAGAAAATTCAGGTACATGTTCCTGATGAAAAGGCTGTGGAGGCCCGAGTTTTTATGTTACAGAAACCAGGTACTGAGCCGGATATCCCAGAGGAAGCGGGTGTATCTGCAAATATGGGCTGCCAGAGCACCAGGACAATCACGAGATGCAGCAGCAGTAACTATTCTTCTAAAACCAAACATCACACTGCTAAGACAGAAACAGTATCCTATAAAACTGGAAGCAAGAAAAGAACTAGAGCCTCTAACAGAAAAATGTATTGAATACATTGGGACAAAAATGGTCTGTATTTGTACTTCACATGCTAATAACCATTCTGGAACAGAAAAGTAGTCAGGGGCTTTCCCCAGGCAGGCTGCGCTTCTATGACAAGAGGACGTAGAGTTGAAAGTATCAAACCTTTAGAACCAGCAGTGGTTTTGACAACAGATCCAGAAGCAGGAGAGCTGACTCACAACTGTTTACAGACCATAACATAATAGAGCTAAACCAAACATAAGAGACACTAAAGCCCTGCATTCCTCCTCCCCCAACACATCAGCACAGAAAGCTGAGCTGGTGGTGCTACTGAGACTTCCGAAATTGTCAGAAAGTCAAAATTTGCTTTTAAGGCACATCAGTTTGATAACACTCCAGTGAATATCGGTAATCACATTGCTGACAAAGCAGCCAAAGAAGCTGTGGGTGGGGACCTTTCATTAATATCACAGTATTCATCAGTATCACAGCTTGGATAATGAAGTTCCAAGTTATCAAACAGAGGATGGAAAATTACCTAGTCTTAGGAGCCAAGAAACACGATGAAGGATGGTGGGTTACACCAAACAGGCAAGTAATAGCTGCCCAACCTCTTATGAGAAGAAAACCACCAGGCAACACAAGGGGGAACAAAATCAATGACTGAGGCTTTAAAGCTCCAAGTTCTGAGTATGCAAATGACTGGAATTATAAAAGCGTTATAAAGAAGTGTGAACCTCGTTTACGATGCTAAGAGGCCCCCCACCTGGAACAACAAAGGCAATTGTCCACAAGACTGCTGGCAAGTGGACTTTACAGAACTGCCACAGCGTTACAGGCTCAGACATATATGTGTGTGTGTGTGTGTGTGTGTGTGTGTGTGTCTTAGTTTTTCTGAATGACTTTAACGGTAACATATGTATTATCATTACAAATTATACACACTAATATAAACGCTTTTAAGCCCGGTGGGCCCTGACACCTTCTCATCTCCTCTGACACCAGCAGCTCCTGCACACAGACGGCTCCTGCTTTGCACCCACAATGTGTTTGAGGCCAACACTAAAACAGGATTGCAAAGTCAAAGAACACGTACCTGGATGCACAGGGCAGCCACGGGAGATGCAGCCTCCTGAGAGAGGGGTCTCTTCTGCAAGGCTCTCCCTCCTTAAAGAGCCCACGCTCACCGTGGGGGCCCCGTCACAACGGGCAAATCCACAGCGACCGCCACGGCTTGGTGATGGCGGCAGCATCGTGCCCATGGCCACTGGGCACCCAGGGGTTGGGACTGGGTGAGCTTTAAGGTCCCTTCCACCCCAAACCAGGCTGTGACCGCGTGACTGCAAAACACGATCCCCATTTGGCTGCAGAAGAGCTCTGAGCACCGAGTCAGGCCCAGGATCAGGGGCAGACATTTGTGCAGAACATCCTGTCTCTGCTGCTGGCCTCGGCAGAGGCCCCTGCAGCCCCCTGAGGGCAGGTCAGGCCTGGAGAACAGCCAGGATGGAGGGCAGCACCGCCACCTCCTCTGAAGGAAGCCCAAGGGCTGAGGCTCTGCAGTCTTTTTCCTTTCCTCTCCTCTCCTCTCCTTTCCCTTCCCTTCCTTTCCTTTCCCTGCAGCACCCTTGGCTTTCAGCCCCACAGCAGAGCCCTTCTGCAGCCGCTTCTCAGCTCTCGTTGCTCGCTGGCAGCTTCCCGAGGCAGTTGTGCCTCTGCCGGAGCCAGAGCAACGGCCCAGCCCGTGCTGCGCTGTGTGGGGCGCTCCGATGGCACCATCGAGTGAGTGCAGGGCTCGGCAGCGCTGGCAGGAGCAGAGCTGTGGGGCCTGACCCTGCTCCCGGGGCAGACGCGGGGGAGCTCCAGCCCTCGACAGGATCCTCCGCCTGCACCGCCGCCATGACAGCGGGCGGCGCGGGGGGATGACGTCAGAGCCGGCGCCACGGAGGGGACGGCGGGAAGGGGCCGGGCGCGCCGAGACTGGGGGGAGCGGAGGGGGGGGGGGATGTGGAAAGGAAAACGTGGGATGGGAGCGGGATGGGAACGGGATGGGAACGGGATGGGAACGGGATGGGAGCGGGATGGAGCCGGGATGGGAGTGGGGTGGGAGCGGGATGGGAGCGGGATGGGAGCGGGATGGGAACGGGATGGGAGAGGGATGGGAGCGGGATGGGAGAGGGATGGGAGCGGGATGGGAGAGGGATGGGAGCGGGATGGGAGAGGGATGGGAACGGGATGGGAGGGGGATGGGAACGGGATGGGAGAGGGATGGTGATGCGTGGATAAACTCCACAACTCGTTAGAAGTTGTAAAGTAGGTATGCTTTTATTCAGTGCTGAGACGCACGGGGATAATTCCTCAAAGTCATGCGTACCTCAGTGTTGTTTCCCTCTACATTTATCCTCTAAAGTTATACATATTCATAAGGTTGCACAACACGCCTATACATATTCATATCCTATTCCCGCTTCGTATTATAATGAGCCAGAAGGTCCTCTGCGCCTGCGCATCGCCCCCTCTGGTCATGGGCAGGGGTCTCAAGATGAAGTAACTGAGTCTTCCTCCTCTGGGTAGGGGTCTTCAAGATGAAGTAAATGAGTCTTCCTCTCCTTGCACTTTTCACCTTTCAGTCTTCACATATGGCCTCAGGGTTTGGCCCGGTATCCCAGCCATAAACCATCTGCTTCTCCCCTTGTTAGTAGATTCAGGCCTCTGCTTTTCCTTATCAATAGCTGCTTATCAATAGGAACAAGTGTCTTCTTTTCCTTATCAATAGCTGCTTATCAATAGGACCAAGTGTCTGCTTTTGCTTATCAATAGGACCAGGTGCCTTTGTTCTGCTTAGCAGGCATTTACAACAGACAATACTTTTGTTTAAGCAAGCAAATTCCTCTAACCCCCTTGTACAACCCCCCTGTACAACCCCCTTGTACAATATCCCTGTACTACCCCCCTGTACATTGGTCAACCCTCTGTATCAATGGGAACGGGATGGGAGCGGGATGGGAACGGGATGGGAACGGGATGGGAGCGGGATGGGAACGGGATGGGAGTGGGATGAGAACGGGATGGGAACGAGATGGAGCGGGATGGGAGCGGGATGGGAACGGGACGGAGTCGGGATGGGAAAGGGATGGCAGCCGAGATGGGAGCGGGATGGGAACGAGATGGGAGCGGGATGGGAGTGGGATGGGAACGGGATGGAGCCGGGATGGGAGCAGGATAGGAAAGGGATGGGGCCGGAATGGGAACGGGATGGAGCGGGATGGGAATGGGATGGGAGCGGGATGGGAGCGGGATGGGAGCGGGATGGGAACGGGATGGAGTGGGATGGGAGCGAGATGGAGCCGGGATGGGAGCCGGGATGGGAACGAGATGGGAGCGGGATGGGAGGGGGATGGGAGCGGGATGGGGCCGGGATGGGAACGGGATGGAGCGGGATGGAGCGGGATGGGAACGAGATGGGAGGGGGATGGGAGTGGGATGGGGCCGGGATGGAGCAGGATGGGAACGGGATGGGAGCAGGATGGGAGCGGGATGGGGCCGGGATGGGAACGGGATGGAGCCGGGATGGGAGCGGGATGGGAACGGGACGGGAGCGGGATGGGAGGGGGACGGGAGCGGGATGGGGCCGGGATGGAGCGGGATGGGAACGGGATGGGAGCGGGATGGAGCGGGATGGGAGCGGGGTGGGAACGGGGTGGGAGCGGGATGGGAACGGGATGGGAGCGGGATGGGAGCGGGATAGGAACGGGATGGGAGCGGGATGGTAACAGGATGGACCCGGGATGGGAGCAGGATGGGAAAGGGATGGGGCCGGGATGGGAACGGGATGGAGCGGGATGGGAACGGGATGGGAGCGGGATGGCAGCGGGATGGGAACGGAATGGAGCGGGATGGGAGCGAGATGGAGCCAGGATGGGAGCGGGATGGGAACGGGATGGGAGTGGGATGGGAACGGGATGGAGCGGGATGGGAGCGAGATGGAGCCGGGATGGGAGCGGGATGGGAACGGGATGGGAGCGGGATGGGAGCGGGATGGGAACGGGATGGGAACGGGATGGGAGGGGGATGGGAGCGGGATGGAGCGGGATGGGAACGGGATGGGAGCGGGATGGAGCGGGATGGGAGCGGGGTGGGAACAGGATGGGAATGGGATGGGAATGGGATGGGAGCGGGATGGGACCGGGATGGAGCAGGATGGGAACGGGATGGGAGGGCGATGGGAGCGGGATGGGGCCGGGATGGAGCGGGATGGGAACGGGATGGGAGCGGAATGGAGCGGGATGGGAGAGGGGTGGGAACGGGGTGGGAGTGGGATGGGAATGGGATGGGAACGGGATGGGAGCGGGATGGGAGCGGGATGGAGCTGGGAAGGGAGCAGGGTGGGAGCGGCATGGGAGCGGGGTGGGAGTGGGATGGAGCCAGGATGGGAGCGGGATGGGAACGGGATGGGAGCGGGATGAGAACGGGATGGAGCCGGGATGGGAGCAGGATTGGAACGGGATGGGAGCGGGGTGGGAACGGGACGGAGTTGGGATGGGAACGGGATGGGAGCCGAGATGGGAGCGGGATGGCAGCGGGATGGGAGCGGGGTGGGAATGGGACGGAGTCGGGATGGGAACGGGATGGGAGCCGAGATGGGAGCGGGATGGGAACGGGATGGAGCGGGATGGGAAGGAGATGGGAGCGGGATGGGAGTGGGATGGGAACGGGACGGGAGCGGGATTGGAACGGGATGGAGCCGGGATGGGAGCAGGATGGGAACGAGATGGGGCCGGGATTGGAACGGGATGGAGCGGGATGGGAGCGGGAAGGAGCCGGGATGGGAGCAGGATGGGAACGGGATGGGAGCGGGATGGGAGGGGGATGGGAGCGGGATGGGGCCGGGATGGAGCGGGATGGGAACGGGATGGGAGCGGGATGGGAGTGGGATGGGAGCGGGATGGAGCCGGGATGGGAGCGGGGTGGGAGTGGGATGGAGCCAGGATGGGAGCGGGATGGGAACGGGATGGGAGCGGGATGAGAACGGGATGGAGCCGGGATGGGAGCAGGATGGGAACGGGATGGAGCCGGGATGGGAATGGGATGGGAGCGGGATGGGGCCGGGATGGGAACGGGATGGAGCGGGATATGAGCGGGATGGAGCCGGGATGGGAGCGTGATGGGAACGGGATGGGAGCAGGATGGGAGGGGGATGGGAGCGGGATGAGGCCGGGATGGGAACGGGATGGAGCGGGATGGGAGCGGGGTGGGAAGGGGGTGGGAGCGGGGTGGGAGCGGGATGGGAACGGGATGGGAGCGGGATGGGAACGGGATGGGTGCGGGATGGAGCTGGGATGGGAACGGGATGGAGCGGGATGGAGCCGGATGGGAGAGGGATGGAGCTGGGGTGGCAGCGGGATGGAGCCAGGATGGGAACAGGATGGGAACGAGATGGAGCGGGATGGGAATGGGATGGGAGCAGGACGGGAATAGGATGGGAACGGGATGGAGCGGGACGGGAACGGGATGGGAGCGGGATGGAGTTGGGATGGGAACGGGATAGCAATGGGATGGCAACGGGATGGGAGCGGGGTCGGAACGGGATGGGAGCGGGGTAGGAGTGGGATTGCAACGGGATGGGAGCGGGATGGGAACGGGATGGGAAAGGGATGGAGCGGGATGGAGCGGCGGGATGGGAACGGGATGGGAGCGGCATGGAAGCGGGATGGGAGCTGGATGGGAGTGGGATGGGAACAGGATGGAGCCGGGATTGGACCGGGATGGGAACGGGATGGAGGCGGGATGGGAGCGGGATGGGAACAGGATGGGAATGGGATGGAGCCGGGATGGGAGAGGGATGGGAACAGGATGGAGCTGGGATGGGAGCGGGATGGGAACGGGATGGGAGCGGGATGGGAACAGGATGGGAGCAAGATGGAGCGGGATGGGAGCGGGGTGGGAATGGGATGGGAACGGGATGGGAGCGGGGCAGTGAGGGGCAGTTGTGGGTGTTGGGGATCACTTGGGGAGCACATGGGGCAGTTGTGGGTCTGGGGCTGACTGGGGTGTCAGCTGGGAAACAGTTGTAGGGAGATCTCTTGTGGGGACGTTGTGGGTCTGGGGAGTCATTTGGGGGTCACTTGGGAGGCAGGTGTGGGTCTGGGGAGTCACTTGGGGGTCACTTGGGAGGCAGGTGTGGGTCTGGGGAGTCACTTGGGGGTCACTTGGGAGGCAGGTTTGGGTCTGGGGAATCACTGGGGGGGTCATTTGGGAGGCAGTTGTGGGTCCGGGAGGCCACTAGGGGGGCAGTTTTAGGGCTGAGGGGATCATTTGGGGGCAGTTATGGCTCTGGGGGTCACTGGGTAAACACTTGGGGGGCAGAGGTAGGTCTGTGAGCTCTCTTGGCGGGCAGGTGTGTGTCTGGGGGGTCACTTGGGGGCAGTTGTGTGTCTGGGCGGTCACTTGGGGGCAGTTGTGGGTCTGGGGGGTCACTTGGGGGCAGTTGTGGGTCTGAGTGGTCACTCGGGGGGCAGTTGTGGGGCTGTTGTAGGTCTGGGAGATGACTGGAGGGCAGCTCTGTGTCTTTGGGGGCACTTGGAGGGCACTTGTGGGTCTGGGATTTCATTTGGGGGACACTTGGGGAACTGTTTTTGGTCTGGGGGTCACTAGGGGGTCACTTGGGAGCAGTTTTGGGTGTAGAAGGTTACTTGAGGGTCACCTGGGGGGAGTTGTGGGTATGGGGAGTACCCACAGAGCATGAGGCTTGGTTTAGAGAAGCCTCACTGCTCATCAATGAGGTTGCAGTAGCAGCAGTGTCTGTCTCAGGCATTGGAGTAGCCCCGTTGCTGTGGCTGGCACTGCAGCAGCTGCTGTGCTTGTTGCAGTGGCTGGAATAGCTGCAGTGTTTATGCCTGTTGTTGCCATGTAGTAGCCACTGTCCCAGTCACTGGGGTTGCAGTAGCTGCAGGGCTTGTGGATGGCAATGAGAAGACGCAGGTCTTGTGCCTGGCAGTGAGAAGCCACAGTGCTTGTGGCTCGCACTGGAGAAGCCTCACTGCTTGTTGATGTGGTTGGAATACCTGCAGTGCCCATCACTGGAGTTGTAGCAGCTGCAGCACCTGTCCTTGTCATTGGAGTAACCCATGTGCCTGCTGCCATGGTTGCAGTAGGCACAGTTCTTAGGGCTTGGGTTGGAGAAGCCTCACTGCTTGTCGATGGCGTTGGAGGAGCAGCAGTGTTTGTCAGTGGCGTTGGAGAAGGCACAGTGCTTCTGGGTAGGGTTGATCTAGGCACTGCGTATGTTGCAGGCCTTAGAGTAGCCCCATTGCTCCTTCCTAGAGTTGGAATAGCTGCAGAGCTTAAACCTGGTGGTGGAGCAACTGCAGTGCTTGTGCCTGGGGTTGGATTAGTCACAGTGCTTCTTGATGGGGCTGGAGTAGCCACAGTGCCTGTCCGTTGCATTCGAGTGGCTGATGTGTCTGTCACGGTACTTTGAGTACCCGCAGAGCATGAGGCTTGGGTTGGAGAATCCTCACTGCTCATCAATGAGGTTGCAGTAGCGGCAGTGTCTGTCTCAGGCATTGGAGTAGCCCCATTGTTCTGGCTGGCACTGCAGCAGCTGCTGTGCTTGTTGCAGTGGCTGGAATAGGTGCAGTGTTTATGCCTATCGTTACCACGTAGTAGCCGCTGTCCCAGTCACTGGGGTTGCAGTAGCCGCAGGGCTTGTGGATGGCAGTGAGAAGCCGCAGTGCTTGTGGCTCGCACTGGAGAAGCCTCACTGCTTGTTGATGGGGCTCCAGGAGCAGCAGTGTGTTTCACTGGCGTTGGAGAGGCTGCAGTGGTTGTGGCTTGCACTGGAGTAGCTGCAGTGTTTGTGGCTGGGGTTGACGTAGCCACTGTATACATAGCAGGCCTTACAGTAGCGCCATTGCTCCTTCCCAGAGATAGAGTAGCTGCAGAGCTTAAAACTGGTGGTGGAGTAACTGCAGTCCTTGTGCCTGGGGCTGGATTAACTGCAGGGCATGTTGAATTGGGTTGCACCAGCCACAGTGCCTGTCCTCGGCGTTTGAGTGCCTGATGTGTCTGTCGCTGTACTTGTAGTACCTGCAGTGCTTGTGGCTTGGATTTGAGAAGCCTCACTGCTTGTTGATGGGTCACTGGTGTTGGAGAGGCTGCAGTGGTTGTGGCTGGCACTGGAGTAGCTGTAGTGCTTCTGGTAGGAATTGCAGTAGCCACAGTGTTTGTGCCTGGGGTTGATCTAGCCACTGCAAACATTGCAGGCCTTAAGAGTAGTGACAGTGCTCTCTCCTAGAGCTGGAATAGCTGCATACCTGGAAACTGGTGGTGGAGCAACTGCAGTGCTTGTGCCTGGGGTTGGATTGTCCAAAGTGCTTCTTGATGGGGCTGGAGTAGCCACAGTGCCTGTCCTTTGCATTTGAGTGGCTGATGTGTCTGTCACGGTACTTTGAGTACCCGCAGTGCATGTGGCTTGGTTTGGAGAAGCCTCACTGCTCGTCAATGAGGTTGCAGTAGAAACAGTGTCTGTCTCAGGCATTGGAGTAGCCCCGTTGCTGTGGCTGGCACTGCAGCAGCTGCTGTTCTTGTTGCAGTGGCTGGAATAGCTGCAGTGTTTATGCCTATTGTTGCCATGTAGTAGCCACTGTCCCACTCACTGGGGTTGCAGCAGCCGCAGGGCTTCTGGCTGGCAATGAGAAGCTGCAGTGCTTGTGCTCGCACTGGAGAAGCCTCACTGTTGATGTGGCTGGAATACCTGCAGTGCCTGTCTTTGGAGCTGTAGCAGGCACAGCACCTGTCCTTGGCATTGGAGTAACCCATGGGCCTGCTGCCATGGTTGCAGTAGGCACACTTCTTAGGGCTTGGGTTGGAGAAGCCTCACTGCTTGTTGTTGCCATTGGAGGAGCAGCAGTGTTTGTCAGTGGCGCTGGAGAAGCCACAGTGTTTGTGCCTGGGGTTGATCTAGCCACTGCAAACGTTGCAGGCCTTAAGAGTAGCGGCAGTGCTCCCTCCTAGAGTTGGAATAGCTGCATACCTGGAAACTGGTGGTGGAGCAGCTGCAGTGCTTGTGCCTGGGGTTGGATTGTCCAAAGTGCTTCTTGACAAGGCTGGAGTAGCCACAGTGCCTGTCCTTTGCATTCGAGTGGCTGATGTGTCTGTCACAGTACTTTGAGTACCCGCAGTGCATGAGGCTTGGTTTGGAGAAGCCTCACTGCTCGTCAATGAGGTTGCAGTAGCGGCAGTGTCTGTGTCAGGCATTAGAGTAGCCCCATTGCTGTGGCTGGCACTGCAGCAGCTGCTGTGCTTGTTGCAGTGGCTGGAATAGCTGCAGTGTTTATGCTTATTGTTGCCATGTAGTAGCCACTGTCCCAGTCACTGGGGTTGCAGTAGCCGCAGGGCTTGTGGATGGCAGTGAGAAGCCGCAGTGCTTGTGGCTCACACTGGAGAAGCCTCACTGCTTGTTGATGTGGTTGGAATACCTGCAGTGCCCATCATTGGAGTTGTAGGAGCCACAGCACCTGTCTTTGGCATTGGAGTAGCCCATGTGCCTGCTGCCATGGTTGCAGTAGGCACAGTTCTTAGGGCTTGGGTTGGAGAAGCCTCACTGCTTGTTGATGGGGCTCCAGGAGCAGCAGTGTGTGTCACTGGTGTTGGAGAGGCTGCAGTGGTTGTGGCTTGCACTGGAGTAGCTGCAGTGTTTGTGGCTGGGGTTGACGTAGCCACTGTATACATAGCAGGCCTTAGAGTAGCGCCATTGCTCCTTCCCAGAGATAGAGTAGCTGCAGAGCTTAAAACTGGTGGTGGAGTAACTGCAGTCCTTGTGCCTGGGGCTGGATTAACTGCAGGGCATGTTGAATTGGGTCGCACCAGCCACAGTGCCTGTCCTCGGCGTTTGAGTGGTCGATGTGTCTGTCGCTGTATTTGTAGTACCTGCAGTGCTTGTGGCTTGGGTTTCAGAAGCGTCACTGCTTGTCACTGAGTTTGGAGTAGCCACACTCTTTTTTTTGCCCTGGTTGGAATAGCAGCAGTGCATGTTGCTGGAGTTGTAGCTGTAGTGACAGTCCTTGCCATTGGAGTAGCCACGGTGCCTGTTGCCATTGTTGGTGTCACCGCAGTGGTTGCGGCTGGTGTTGGAGTAACTGCAGTGCTCATGGCTGGTGTTGGAGTAGCCGCTTTGTCTGTTGCTTTGCTGTTACGTCTTGTCTCTCCTCACTGCAGAGCGTGAGAGACTGAATCAGCCTTGCTCAGGGTAAGTGCTAACCAGAAACCACTATACAATCAGTGTGTTACCAGCGTTATCCTCAGACTAAAGCCCAACCTCACCACTGCCCCAGCTACAAGGAGGAGATATAACTCTTATGAGGTGTCCCTCTGACACCTATTGCTCTCCAAAGAACCCAGAAACCAATCCCCACAAGCCCCCCAATAACTGCAAAAGTCCCCCCAAAACACCCAACCTCACCAAACTCCCAAAACCCCCAAACACCCAAAACCACCAGCTCTCCGCAAAACCCAACCTGCCAATACCCCCAAACCCCACGCTCCCCCCAAGAGGCACCCCCAGCTTACTTGCCCAGCTGCTGGCTCAGGCTGTGAGGGTGGAGGGCGGCTGTCTCCTGGGGCAGTGGATGTTTGCAGCCAAGGGTGGTTGAACACATCGTCCAGGGATGGCCTGTCGCGAGCTCTCATGGACAAGCACCACCTGATGAGGTGCTGGCATTCTGGGGAGAATCCGGGAACTGCCGCTCAGTTGCAGGAGGCTCCTGCCTACCTTGTGCCACCGTCCGCAGCGCCCAGGCCTGGGTGCGCTCAGAGCTGCACCCAGACCTCCTGCTCCATGACTCGGTTTGGAGGAGAGCAGGATGGCAGGACATGGGCCACCTCCTCCAGCTGACCAAGGGAGATCAGCTGCCACCCCCTAAACCCCGACCTTCCCCTGCTGCTGCGAAGCCAGGTACCTACCGACAGAGATCCGGCGCTGGAAGAAGAGCTGCCCGCTGACGATGTCCTCGCAGCACCGGAAGGGGAGGACCCCGCACACCATCTCATACAGCAGCACGCCCAGGGACCAGATCGCCGCCGGACGGCCGTGGTAGCAGTGCCAGCGGAACCACTCCGGCGGGTAGTACAAAGGTGTTCCTACAACAGGATACGGGCGCACCTCATTAGGCAGATGCCGCCTGCTCCTGGATTCTCGCCCGCGGATCCCCAGGGATGCAGGGGCCGCACCGGTGGCCCCACGGACGTGGGGACGCACACTCGGTGTGACCCGCCACCTCGTCATCAGCACGTGACTCTTGTTCACAAACTGCCCGGTACGGGAAGCACCCTGGGCTGTGGGCTCACCGCTAAATTTGGTGTAGACCGTGTCCCTGAGGAGGGTGCTGCAACCAAAGTCGATAAGCTTGACCTCTCTGGTGGCCAAGTTGATGATGATGTTCTTGGGCTTGATATCCCTGTGCAGGACACCGCGGCTGTGGCAGTGCCGCACAGCCACCAGCACCTGGAGGAAAATGCCCCGCGCCAGATCCTCGGGCAGGAACCTCCATTTTTTGATGAAGTCGGAGAGGTCCTGCGATGGCTCCGGACGCTCCAGAACCAGCACAAAGGAGTGGGGCAGCTCAAACCAATGGAGGAGCTGGATGATGGCACTGCAGCCGGAGCGCACCTTCCTCAACATGGCTATCTCCAAGGGAATGCGAGTGCCGCTGGGCTGCAGGGGGACCACGGCACCGTCAGCAGGGCCGATGCTGGCCCGGGGCTCCTGTGCCTCCCTGCCTGGGATGCTCTGATGCCCTCCTGCAGGTGCCCCCCGCAATCCCCAGGGATGCTCTGGTGCACCCCTACCCGGCCCGTGTCCCCTGGTGACTCCACACCCACTCCCCTCTCGCTGTCCCATTTTCCCCCCCCGCCGGCCCCACCGGCTCACCCCCACCCGCTCTGCCCCGCACTGTCCCGGTGGCCCCGCGCACTCACCCGCTCGCCCCACGAGGAGATGCGCTCCCGAGCCACTTGTTTGATCGCCACCTGCGAGCCAAGGGCAGCGCTGGGCTGAGCTGAGCCCCGCCGCCTCCCCGGCCCGCCGCCGGGCCCTCCCTTACCGGGCTGTTGTCACACAGGCGGAGCCCCGAGTACACGGACGCGAAGCCGCCTCTCCCCAGCAGCGGTCCCACGCGGTAAAGCCGCTCGAAGCTCTCCTTGTCGTGCCCCGTGCGACAGACGCGGCCGCTGTCGCTGCGCGCGGGGTCCCCGCCGGCCCCCACCGGGCGCTCCGGGCCGAGCGGAGCCGCATCATTCCCGGCCATTCCCGGCCTTTCCCGGCCGAGGCTCCGCGGCGCGCCGCTCCCCGCCGGTCCCGGAGCGCAGATAGGCCGACGGGTCAATGCGGGTCAGGAGGAGCACGGGCACCTTGCCCGACCGCGCTGCCGGTGACGGCACCCCCGCAGCAGCACCGCGCTCCGGGGTCTCGGGGGTCGCGGCTGCCGGGAGGCTGCGGGGCGGGGAGGGAGCGGGCGCTCCGCCGCCGGTCCGCGCTCCGCCGCCGGTCCGCGCTCCGCCGCCGGTCCGCGCTCCGCCGCCGGTCCGCGCTCCGCCGCCGGTCCGCGCTCCGCCGCCGGTCCGCGCTCCGCCGGGCACCTGTGGGTGGTGGCGGCCCCCGGCCGGCCCCAGGCGGGGCGGGGCCTGGGGGCGGGCCGGGGAGCGCCAGGGGCCGGCGCTGCCTCGCCAGACCCAGACCCAGCGGCGGCGGCTCGCCCAGCGCCGCCACTGCCAGTACCGGGAGAGGGGAGCGGTGCCGCGAGCCCCTGCGGGGGGACGCTGGGGGGACGGGGGAGGCACCATCGCGGGGAGCGGCGGAGGGCGGGCTCCGGACCGCCGAGAGCTGCCGCCGCCGCCTCACCTGGTGCTGCTGCCGCTGCTCCTGCCCAAGCCGCTGCCGCTCAGAAGCCGCTGCCGAAGTCGCTGCCGCTCAAAAGCCGCTCAGAAGCCGCTCAAAAGCCGCTGCTGCCGCCGCCGCCGCAGCCTCGCTGTCAACGGCTCTGTCCACGCGCGGCCCGGGCGCCCGCTGCCACCGGGCGGAGCGGCCGGCGGGGGGGGTCTCGCGGCCGCGGGAGCCCGGGGAACGGCGGAGCGGGCCCTGCCCAGCCCCGCGGCCGGGCTCGTGCGCCCCCCGCCCGGCAGCAGCATCCCCGCGGCCGAGCCTTTGGAAACTGAACCTGAGCCTCGGGACCCTGCGAACGAGGCTTTAGAACTGAAACCGGAGGCTTTGGGAAGTCACAAGGAGGCTGCGATTTACTGCTTATTTTATCCCCTTTTTCCTTTCCACAGAGGTGGATTGAGGTGAGATTGTGATGAACACGTAAATGTATTGGCTTTCTCAAATCATAGGTGTGCTCACGTGCTGGATGTAACTGTACGAGTTTACAATAACAGAAACAAAACAGGCTAAAGATACCAGACCAGACAGCAAGTTAAAAAGGTTCAGATCTCTTGATCTAAATGGAGTCACATAGCAAAAGAATTTGTAAAGGCAAAAGAAGGTGGGGGGTGAAGCTTGGTATAAGGAAAGCTAGTGCCTGGAAAACATAAAGTACTTTTTAGCTTAACTTAGGCTGTAGGAAGAGAACAATGTTTATGTTGTAAGTCTGTGGGATGTCCTGGCCCCACTTAAACATGAGTTAATTGTTTCACGCTAGTCTTCTAAAGTAGTTTTAAAGAGCAATGTTTGTGTTGTAAGCCTGTGGTGAGATAACAGGCTTTAATGGCCCCACTAAAAACAAATGAGTTATTTCACACCATCCTTATCAGTTAGTTTGGAGACAGAGCCTCCCAAGGCTCTGCTAGCTTGGGATACTCCTTGTCTGCCCATCCTGCAACAAATCTTGCAGGAAGGTCACGCTGTTTTAAATCCTTGCTAGTTATCAGAATAATTACAGATATAGCTGGTTGTGTGGTTGCTGGGGGGTCCAACTGTGCCAGAGGTGAAAAGTACACCGTGAGGAAGACTGCTTACTTCATCTTGAAGACCCCTGCTCACAAGAGGAAGACTGTTTACTTCATCCTCAAGCCCCCTGCTCACAATCACCACAGAGCAGTGCGCAGACGCCAAGAGGAGGAGACTTGTGATAATAAATTCTTGAAGCTAGTTATAATATCCCCCACCTATATGCTGGAATTATGAATATGCGTGTAACTGATGTAATACTGAAAGTATATAAACCTGTACCAAATGCTAATCCCTTGCGCCTCTGGCTGCGGTCAGGCACCGAGCGCTGTCGCTTTTGCTTTCTTGACTTTGTCCCTCACTAAACCCTCGTTACCTCGTTTAGAGGAGTGAGTTCGTATTTCACAAGCTCTCAGGAAGCTCTTCCCTGTGAGGGTGCTGAGGCGCTGGCGCAGGGTGCCCAGAGGAGCTGTGGCTGCCCCATCCCTGGCAGCGTTGGAGGCCGGGTTGGACACAGGGGCTCGGAGCAAGCTGCTCCTTCCATGTGGAAGGTGTCCCTGCCCGTGGCAGGGCTTGGAGCTGGAGGAGCTTTAAGGTCCCTTCACCCCAGCCCATCCGGTGCCTCTGGGATCCCATGGGGGGCGGCTCCTCCATGAGGAAAGGCCCCGCCCCTCACGGGGGTCCCGCTGCCCCCCCCTTCCCCGCCCACTGCCCCGTGCGCATGTGCCGGAAGCCAGACTACAGGTCCCAGCGTGCCCCGCGCGGGGGAGCCGTGCGCTGATTGGCTGCGTCGGAGGCGGGCCCAGGGCGTGAGGCGGAGCTGCAGCCGGCAATGGCGGCGGCAGAGCGGGAGGAGGTGAGGGTGAGCGGGCGCGGCGCGGGTCTGGGGGGCGCTGCAGAGCCCGGGGAGCGGGGCTGGGGGTCTGCGGCCCCCCGAGGCTCTGGGCAGTGGGGCCGGGCGCTGCGGGGGAATGCGGGGGGCGGGTGCGAGCGCTGGGCAGTGGGGCTGCGAGATGGCTGGGAGTGTGGGGTGCTGCGAAGCCGGGGCATGGGGGGCTGGGAGCTGTGGGGGTCCCGCAGCTTTCCGGCCCTGGGGATGGAGCGGGGCTGTTGTGGGGGGCCCTGGGGGCTGTTTCCCCCCGGGGGGGGAGGTGCTGCTGGGGCAGCCGATCCCCGGCACCCGGGGGGGGAGGGGTGGTGCAGAGGTGTCGGTGACTCTGAGCCGGGTTTTGGCTCCTGGAGCGGGATGAGGATCAGGAAGGGAAGGATGAAAAACCCGAGGGTGGAGATAAGAACAGTTTAATAACTGAAGCACAATGTACTAGTGCTGGTAATAGTGATAATAATGATAAGGGAAATAACGAGAAGAGAGGAAAAAACAAAGTAAAAGGGAAAAAAAAAAACGCAATAAACACAAGTGATGCCCAATACAATTGCTCAGCACCCGCTGAGTGATACCCAGCCCGACCCGAGCAGTGATCCTTCCCTTCCAGATAACTCCCCCCAGTTTCTGTACAACTAAAACATCAGTGTGTTGTCAGCATTGCTCTCGGAATAAAGCCAAAGCGTTGCTCTCAGTGTGGTTTTCAGCAGCCCATTGTACCATTTCCATTTCAAGTCTCAGTGTGTTGAGAAGGGCCAGAACCTTTCTTTGCCCTGCTGCTGATTTCCCCTGGTCATCGAGCTGAAGGCTTTAGATGTGGGAGCAGTTGATCTAGGGTTTGTTCATGTAATTTTATGCCATCTAAAAACTAAACGGAGTTTCTCTCATTAAAGCTCTACAAATGCCCTTTAAATCCTAGCGCTTTTAATGTGTGAGATAGCTGTGGATGGCCCAGTACAGAGGCTACGCGTACAGCACCCTACAGTACAAAATATGTATGACCTTCCTGGTCCCTGCGTGCGGCTGAAAATGAGTGTGGTCTCACAAAAGGTTATTTGAGGATGAACTGGAAATGTTCCAGGCCTTGTTTTTGGGGAAGTCTCTGGTTCCCAGGTTGTCCTGGTGCTCTGTGGACAGGCTCCTGGCCATGTGTTGTCTGTGCAGGTGTCCGGGAGGCTCCGTGCTTCGTCACGGAGTCGCGTCCTGCACTGAGGTGACTCTTAGTTACTGCCGTAGCTCAAGCACAGGCCCTCGCCAACGGCTGCAGTTGCTGTGAGTGCTGGTTTTTGTAAACACGTTTTTTTGCAGGGGATTTTCTCTTCTGGGAAACGTTTGCATGGGATTTCTATAGTTAAAAAAATACACAACTGCTTTGTTTTCCCCCTCTGCTTGCCTGTGGTGAGTAGGAAGGAGAAGGAGAATGCCTGGCAGAGACGGGTAAAGAAGAGAAAGAGGAAGAAACGAGCCCAGAGAAGCAGTGCGGAAGATGCCAGTGAAGAGCAGGGAGAAGCAGCAGCCTCCAGCAGGTCAGGCGAGAAAGTGCCCCTCCCAGAGCAGCGTCCCAGAAAAAGGAAGGCGGCGAGAAGTTGGAGTCTCAGGTGAGCCTCCTGCTGAGGGAATGGGTCGTGGGTTTTGGTGGCTGAGAAGTTGAAGGGTGAGAAGCAGTCTCTAGGTTCAGGCAGGCCTCGGTCAGACACAGCAGTGAAGCAGCTATTTATTTAACGTTTGTGCACAAACGGGTGTCCTGGCAAGCAGGCACACACAGCAAAGGCAGAACTTTGATTTGTATTTCCTTTCCCATCCTCACGTTCCCTCCCTTGTTACCCCACTGGTTGGGGACTCCAAGGTTTACAGCCTCTCTGACGTGTACAATCTACGTGCTAACTGTCCCGCCTCTGGTTACACCTCCCCTTACTCAGTTTCGTACACCCCTTCCTCTTACTTCTTTCTTTCTGTCCTTTTAGGGTTTGATTTCATAACTCTCTGGCAGGCACATGGTACCCCAACTTACTGCTTAACTACAGCAGCAGTTTGCACCGGCTTAGCCCCAGTCCCAATATTGCAAAGTCTTAGTATTACAAAACCTTAATATTGCAAAGCCTCATCCCCAATGTGCAAACCCAACAGTGTTTCTCTCTCATGCGTGATTTTTCCCAGCAGGGAGCCTGCCATTTTCTTTTCCCAGAATCATAGAATGCTTTGGGTTGGAAAGGACCCTTCAAAATGCACTGGCAAATGCATTGTGTCCCTTTCCAAATGCTGCAGTAAGCATTACTGAAGGCAATTCCATAGAACAGGGCAGTTTGGGAGGTGGCCTTTTTTCTTGCTTTCTGATTGCACTGACTTTCCTTACCCTTCTCTACCCCTAGTGTGTCTTCTTTCCTTACAGCTTGTGTCTCACAGTGCCCAGGCAGGTTTGTGACCTGCATTGATATTCAGGCTTCCTACAGATACAAACCCGATCAGTGGAATTACTTGAATCAGTTCTGCAGACCTGGTTGTAAGAGTCCTCACAAGGTCTGTGTGTATCAGGAGGAGATGGAATCCATTTTGTTTCTTCAAGCAATGTGTAATAAGCATGATTTTACTGAGCTACAGCAAAGATTTGAATTATTCTGATCTCACCGTATAAGGAGTTGTCCCATACATACGCTTTGACAGTGATTTGGTCGGGGATGAAGGTCTTGTATGCACATCCCATCCCTAACTCTTTCAGTGATTACTGTTTCCTTAAAGAGTATCTGCAGCTACCCGTGTGGTTGCGGTACTGTGAGAAGTATCCTTTAGTACTTAAGTACCCTGCAGCAGTCGAGCAGAGTGTCTCAAAGCAGTTCTTAAGGCTCCTGTTATGTAGAGCTCCTCAGTAATTTAGCTAGGCAAAGAAGTCTTGTCTTTCGTGGAACTGATTTTGGACTCAAATGTACTGTGTGATTTCTCCCATCTCTAAACCGCCTTGCACTAAAGCTGTGTTAGTTGTGTTAAATTCTTACTCTTCTTTAGGAGAAAAGTAAGGGGGAGGCAAGGAGCGATTGCCCAGTCGTTGCTGCTTTACCTGCCGATCCAAAGTGAAGAGGTCTTTTCTTTTTTGTCACTAGAAAAGTAAAGAATAGTCTTTTCCCAAATCCCATTGAGAGGCTGGATTCTCACATCATGAATGTGTCTTGCAGCTTCAGCAGTCAAATTTGGGGAGGAGGCTACAGAGTCCAGTTTGGGGCATTTTCTCAGAGTGGGTGGGAAACAAAACGCACGTAGTTAATTCTGCTATGTATTCAGCATTCCCGGTTTTCCCCTTTTCAGTGTGTTGCTCAAGCTCTACGTGATGAAGGTTGTCCTTTGATGATCATTCCAAGCAGGCCTTGTGAGTGGTTCTATTTCTTACACACATCTTAGCAGACTGTAAGCGTTCACATGAAATCACAGCTCCAGCCTGAAAAGTGTTCTGTGGCAAGGTCACGAGGAGCTGGCTCTTACCTGGCAGTGGCCTCCATTCAGTTTTAAACAGTTTGAAAGTATGAAGCTTTATCATCATTTTTTCTAGGGAGCCATCCATGGACACTTGGAGTGTGATTGGGTCAGGCTGAGCTCTTTCTTGCTCTTGAATCATTCCTGATAAGAAGTGGTTTACGGTGCAAACTCTTCCTTCCAGAACATGTGAGCACCCAACCGAACCCAAGCCAACCTGTTGGCAGGAAGGAAATGCCACGACTGCAGGAAAGCTCCTCTGGGCAGCTGTTGAAGTTCAGGTGGTGCTTGAGCCCAGTTAACCGGGCAGCTTGCTTTTCAGTGCTGCACATAGTGCTGCCTATGGAGGGTGGCAGAGGAATTAAGGGGACAAAAAGCTGGTTTCATCACTGTGGTCAGCAGGTGCTTTTGAGTAGACAGGCAGAGGCCTCAGAGCTCAAGAGTGTCTGTCACTGACCTAGAAGCTCATGCAAATAAGGAAGTGCTGTTATTTTTTTCCATGCTTTAAAATAGAGATTGTGGAAAGCAGGCCCAGGCTGTCAAAAAGAGAAAATAATGGATGAAGCGATAAAGAATTAAAAATCTGTATGAAAAATGATGTACTGACCCAAAAGACAGAAAATCATTTGCAAAGAAGTTCTTACCTTCTTTTTGCCTACAGCCAGAGGTGAAGATCAGAGAGGGAAGAAAAGAGACAGGTTAGTTAAGTGTTTCCTGAGAATAAGTGGGGAAGTAGATATTGCAGACTGAATATTGAGCCCAGGCATCAGTGCTTATTAGAACCTGATAAGGAAAGTGCAGAACCAGTAGATAAAGGTGACGTACAGCTGGTAGGAGGACTGACCTACTCTTCCCTTTGGAATGAAACCAAGGATTTGGTGCAGCAAAGAGCAGGGCAACATAAATGAGTATGTGAACGTCTGTCCTTGTCTCTCTCTTTTATAAACTCCTCCTCTCTCTGTCTTACCCATAGTTTCTGTCTTTTTTTCCATTGCTTCCTTTTTCCATTGCTTTCCATTTCTGCTTTCTTTTGGTATTTTGAATAGTTCTTAAGAGATGCTTCCTGGACTTCTCCATGAAGAGTGGTGTGCTGGCTGTGGCAAAGCAGACTACCTTCAAAGATGGAAGAGGGAAAACAAGAAATGTAACCGACCTCAGGAGAGCTGCAAAGTAGGTTTTACCTTTCTTAAGTGCTTGTGTGTTGGATTCTGAGACTGTGAAATAATTTAGGAATTGAAAAACAAAGATCAGAATCTGTTGTATCAAATGGCTGAGGGTACCCAGACGAGACTTCCTGGGCGATGGTTTCTGTGCCTGAGCACTTGCAAAGTTCCAGTAGGGAAAACCAGCACTGTGGTATGCAGAAATGAGCAAGGAGCCAAAAGCTTTAGTGTTCCTCAGAATGACTGTCAGTTTTTAAGACATTCCACTTGGTTTTCCTGGCCAAAATTAATAGCAAGGGAAGTTAAAGGAGGTTCAAATTGAAGTCTTCATGCAGCAGGACTCGGGCCAGCCAGTGATGGCCTCAGCTCTTCCTTCCTACAGCAGCCTTCCTAGTACTGTGGATTGTCCTAGTACTTTTGCATCTCACCTCATCAGCATGCTCCTGGTTTTAGCACACGTCTGAAGGTCAAAAGGCAACGTCCTGGGCTCTGATGCCAGACAGCACCTCCCTTGCAGATGGACAGCAAGCATCTCCAGTGCTGGGTAGCAACCAGCTACTCTCCATCCTCAGGCAGTCTGGAGCACAGGGGTACCTTTTCTTACCTCTCGATCTGAGGCTGCCGCATTCTAGCACCTTCCCAGCAGTGCTAGCACCCGCACCTTAGGAAGTTTCCTTCTTCTGGCATCTACAACTACATTGTTTGTTCTTTGACAAGATGATTCTTCATTTCTTCTTAGGAAACGTTAATATGTGCAAGCACTTTGCAGGCTAGGAAAACAACTCCAAGAAGTCCTCCTTTTGCTTCACTGAGCTGTTTTCTGCTTCTCTGCTATTAGCAGTCTTGTCTTTTCTCAGCAGCATCAGTAATATCCTGGATGCAAGATCAATAGGAGTAAAAAGTTTTGAAGACTATGCTATTTCTTGGTACTGGATTTTAATGTAAGATTCTAATGGGTAATTTTATGTTTTTTCCAAACTCACTATGGAATGTGTAGGGAATTGAAGAATTGACCACGTACGTGTTTGTTACCAAACCTACTTTTAAGCTTTGCCGTAATGTTGTTATGGTTCTGTATGTGAGGTAAGGATAGCACAGCATACATGCATACAGTATGGTCTGGAGTAGGTTTTGAATATCCTACCAGGCAGAAACCCAAGAGGTGCTGCTGTGTTCTGTTGCAGGACCCATCTGCCTGGTAATTCCAAACATAAAAATTCTTGATTAAGAGACTTTCAAACCAATTGCAGTTGCTAAATGTCGTGAGTATCTATATAAAACACATCCCAATTTCCAAACAGATGCTAGCAATATGTAGTTAAATTCATTGTAATACACAAATCCAGTGCAGCAGGCAAAGCAACTTAAAGAACAAAAACTACTGAACAGAGTTAGCTTTATCTTGCTCTCAAAACGTGACTCCTACTGTAATATTATTGTGGCTTGAATTTAGCGGATGCTTTCCCAGAAGTGTCATCACTTGTACTTCGGTTTTTCTCCCTCTCTGACAGAATGAGCTCTTTGACTAGTTTGATGTGGTTTTTCTCTGCATTATGAAGTTGCTGCTGAGTTGTCTCTTTCTAGATTTCACAATGTCGGAGTTAAACGTACAGTATGTTAAGACTATTTTGGACCAGGATAACCACTACATCTCCTGATTTTCTTATCTGGAGGGGCTGGCTAAAAATAGTCTAACTATAGTACATTGCTCTTCTTTTTAGGAGCCAAGGCATCTGCAGTTTTTCTGTGAATTCAGCCTTAGTGATACGTACATGTCTTTGACAGGCAAAAAGATTTCTGGAGCTCCAACAAACCATGGATTCTGCTTTAAGGTACAAGCTTATTATTCGGATACAGATTAAAGTAAACCACAATTTTTAAGTAAGCTGAAGATTCTTTAAGGTTTCTGAAAACAATATTCAGCTGTCTCTTATAAAATAGGACAATTAGTGGCTTTTATTTCAACAGGTATTGTGTTCAAGGTATGCATTAGTGCTAAAAAAATGTGCTGTGGCCGCCTAGCCTAACAAATCAGGAGGAAACCGAGACCTGAAACAGCTCTGTGCAGATGAGGAACAAAGTAGGACCTGATGGATGACAGCAATTTGGTTGCTGAAGGTAATTTTTCTGTGTGGAGTTAGCTTCTTGCCTAAGTTTACTCTGTGAAATGTTGCTGTTGTGTGGTAGAGGAGTATCTAGGTTCCCATGCAATCGCAATCTCAACTTTAGTCGTGGTTTAAAACCCAGTCAGCCACGCAGTCTCGCTCGCTCACCTCCCCCCCCCCCCCCCTTCTTCCCTTGCCCCCGCTCCTGGAGGGATGGGGAGGAGAATGGAAAGAATGTACCTCCCCCGGGTTGGATAAGAACAGCCCAGTAACTAAGGTGTAACACAAACCACTGCTGCTACACCAATAACAATAAGGGAAATAACAAGGGAAGAGAATACAATACCACCCGCCGACCGAGCCCGACCGAGCAGTGAGTGCCCTTCTGGGTAACTCCCTGTTACCTCCCGGGCATGACGTGCTGTGGTATGGAATACCTCTTTGGCTGGTTTGGGTCAGGTGTCCTGTCTCTGCTTCCTCCTGGCTTCCCTTCCTCCTCCCTCCATGTCAGAGCATGAGGCTCACAAAGTCCTTGGTCAGACTGAACGTTTGAGCAGCAACGAAAAGCATCGGTGTTATCAGCGCTGTTCCCAGGCTGAAAGTCAAAAACTCAGCCTGCACCAGGTACCAAGAGGGAGAAAAAATGACTGCTGCTGCTGAACCCAAGATAGATGCCCTGCTTGTGGGATGCTCTGAACACCTGTGGGATGCTCTGCCTGTGGGATGCTGTGAATCCCTATGGGATGCTCTGCTTGTGGCATGCTCTGGAGCTCCCTTGTGCCACCAGCTCCTCCCTAAGGTCCCTACACCAGGGAACATCCACACTGCAGCACAGAGGTGTGGGAACATGGAGTCATGGAATCACGGAATGGGTTGGGTTGAAGGCACCTTAAAGCTCATCCAGCTCCACCCCCTGCCATGGGCAAGGACACCTTCCATGGAGCGGGATGCTCCAAGCCCCATCCAACCATGCCCACTTCCAGGAATACCACACAAACCCCATTCCTTCTGCACCAATCCCTTTCCAATCCCTTCTTTTCCCCATCCTCCCCCTCCCCCTCCTGGGCAAATTCCCTGGATTTGGCACCATTTGAACTCCCCCCCCACCCCCCCCAAAGTGGCTTTTAACAAGAACCTGGGCCCCATTCCACCTCTTTTTGGCCCAAAGAAGAAGCTGGGAAGCTGCTTCTGGGGCAGCAGCCATGTCCTTGGATCCGGGCGTGCACGGAGGCTCCTGCTGCCAGATCCCGCTTCCAGGCTCTGGGATATAAGGACAACCCCTTCACCACTCCTTGCCCACCAAATCCCAGGATTTTGGGTGCTTTTGAGGGGCAAACAGTGGTGGTTTTGGGATCAATGTGGGATAAATCCTCACCAGGGACCTTGCTCCATGGGGATGCTGCTTCTGCCCCCTGCATCCCTCATCCTTGCGGTTCCTTGGGCACCTTCCTGGTCCTTTTGGTGGGCTCCCATGTGTTTGTTTGAGCCTTTGGGTGCCCCCATCTGCTTCCATTGCCCTTTGGCGTGCCCCCATCCATTTTTGGGTGCTCCCCATTTGCTTCCATTTTTTGCATCCCACAGGGATTCAGATCATCCCAAGCCCATCAGACCCCCTCCATCTCCCCATGGAATCCCCCATGCCCCCCCCCCCCCCCCCCCCCTTCCCCCATGAAACCTGCCTCTCTATGACATCAGCCGCAGCACCAAGGGACCTGTATGCAGCACCCGTATCCCTGGGGCAGTTGCGCTTTGGGCGCAGTGGTGGTAGCAGCTCCTTGGTGGCAGCTCCTTGGTGGCAGCTCCTTGGTGGCAGCTCCTTGGTGGCAGCTCCTTGGTTGCAACTCCTTGGTGGCAGCTCCTTGGTGGCAGCTCCTTGGTGTCACCCTCAGTGGTGGTGGCAGCACCTTGGTGGCACCTTGGGGTCACCCTCAGCAGTGATGACAGCGATGGCTTTGCTCCATGTCTTCATCCTGCTGGCATTGGCCTGGCTGGTGCATGGCTCCTGGGACAGCTGTGGGTGAGTGGCACCAGGCGCCGGGGCTCCTGGTATTCCATAGGGAGATGCTGCTGCTCCCAACCATGGTCACACCAGTGGGGTGGTGGGACTGGGAGAGCCCCGCTTCCTCGCCATCACCCCATGCGGTGGCACAGCACAGCTATGGGGCACCCCATAGGGTCCCTTGTCCCTGCGTCACCCAGTGGGGCGGGATGATGCCCGCCCTTCATCCCTAACCATCCAGTGTTGGGCTTCTGCTTCCAGAGGGACCTGCGGTACCCGTCCCATGGCTGATTCCTATGGGGTGTCGCGCATCGTCGGAGGCGTGGATGCGCACCAGGGCGCCTGGCCATGGATGGTCAGCATCCAGTTCCCCACGGCCACCGGCTTCTCGCACATCTGTGGGGGGTCCCTCATCACCCCACAATGGGTCCTCACGGCCGCTCACTGCTTCGTCGGGCAAAAGTAAGGGGGAGAAGGGATTCCAGCCATAGGGAATAGCCAAGGAGCAGCTCCCATCCTGTCCCCTTCCCCATCCTGGATGCACTTGGAGGAGCGCTCAGGAGAAGGCTGCTTCCAGCTTGACAGCCCTTGAGCCTAAGGCGAGCTGGGGCAGTGCTTTCCTTTGGGCAGCAGCAGGAATGTGGCTCCTTCCCACCCCTCCATAGAATGGGATGGGATGGGATGGGATGGAATGGATCATGGAATGGGTTGGGTGGGAAAGGAGCTTGGGATCATCCAGTTCCAAGCCCTTGCCATGGGCAGGGATGCCTTCCATAGAGCAGCTTGCTCCAAGCTGGCCTTGAGCACTACCAGGGATGGAGCATCCAAACCTTCTCCATCCATCCCATCCCAGTGCCCTCATAGGGAATCCCTTCCTTATCTCCAACCTGCAATTCCCAGTCAGAACCCATCACCCCTTGTCCTATGGCTCCAATCCCTGCTCTTCCACTCCCTCCCAGCTTCACCACGGATTGGTACGTGATGGTCGGAATCACAGACCTGGCTTGGGCCAATTCCGAGACCCAGAAACGTTGGATCCAGAGGGTCGTGGTCCATGAATATTACACTAACGTCTCCGGCGGCTTCGACATTGCCTTGGTGGAGCTGGACCAGCCGGTGCAGTGCGGGTACCACGTGCAGCTCGCCTGCCTGCCCGATGCAACGCTCAGCGTGTCCCAGCTCTCCGAGTGCTTCATCAGCGGATGGGGCGCGAGGGAGGCCAGAAGTGAGTGCCCGACAGGCCCGTTGGCCTTGGGAAGCCGGGTCATGGATTCATGGAATGGGATGGAAGGGAGGGTAAAGCTCATCCAGGTCTATTGGATGTTGCTCTGACTGGGGATGGAGCATCCCGACCTTCTCCATGCAGGCCATCCCAGTCTCCCACCACTTCCTTCTCTCCAACTTGAGCATCCCTGGTTCAGTTGGAACCCATCACCCCTTGTCCCATCGCTGAAGGTCCCTCCATGTCCTCCTTATGTTGAGGATGCAGAACAAAGGGGATGCAGCCCGTGCCATGGGGCGGTGTTGATGGCTCCCATTGATCTTTTCAGCCCCAAATACCCCCATATCCGTTCCTTCTCCCCCCAGTCCTGACCCCCTTTGTGTCCCCACAGCAGGGGCATCGTCCCCATCTGCCCTGCAGGAGGCCAAGGTCCGCCTCATCGATGCCAAGGTCTGCAACAGCAGCCTATGGTACCGAGGGGCCATCAAGAGCCACAACCTGTGTGCTGGGTACCCGCAGGGTGGCATCGACACCTGCCAGGTAAGGATGTGCCACTGGGGCTCCCTTCTCCTCTCCCATCTGCAGGGCCTTGCTCTGCATCCCCCTTTATCCCAGCTTTGGAAGCGCATCCAGCTCCTGCTCCATCATCCCTGCGCAGGGACCATAGAGGTTGGAGCTTTAAGAGCATTGAGATTCCACCACTAAACCATGTCGTGAGCATGGATTCATGGAATGGGTTAGGTTGGGAAGGAGCTTAAAGCATCCAGTTCTAAGCAAGGGGCAAGGATGCCTTCCATTAGAGCAGGTTGCTCCAAGCCCCATCCATCCTTCTCCATCCAACCCATCCCAGTGTCCCACCGCCCTTATAGGGAACAATTTCTCCTTATCTCCAACCCATACTCCCTCGTTCCAGTGGGAACCCATCACCCCTCGTCCTATGGCTCCAATCCATGCTGAAGGTCCCTCTCCACACCCAAATGATGAAGGAGAACCCTTCCATCCACATAGGGTAACAGCAGTGGTCCCCTCCGGCATTGCCATAGCGACCCATCCCCATCCTCATCCTCTCCCGTTCTCCTCCATAGGGTGGCAGCAGTTGTCCCCTCTGCGTTGCCATGGCCACCCCTCCCCATCCTCTCCCGTTCTCCTCCAAAGGGTAGCAGCAGTGGTCCCCTCAGGCGTTGCCATGGCCACCCATCCCCATCCTCATCCCCTCTCTGTTTCTCCTCCATAGGGTGACAGTGGCGGTCCCCTCATGTGCCGGGACAACCATGCCAACTTTTTCTGGGTTGTGGGGCTGACGAGCTGGGGCCGCGGCTGCGCCAGGGCCAAGCAACCGGGGGTCTACACCTCAACAAGGCACTTCCATGAGTGGATCCTCCACCAGCTGGGGACGTTCCACTCCGCGGGAGCCTCCGCGACGCCCTCGACATGGAGCCACCAGCACGTCTCGCATGCGCCCATCCAGCAGACGATGCCGGCTCCGACGGCCTCGAGCACCGGTGACATCTGCTCCTTCCCATACCGGGTGCTCGTGGAATTTGTCAGTCGGGTGCAGGAGCTGCTGCAGGCTCTAAGGGGGAAGAAGCCTTGAGGAGCGGCGTCGCTTGAAGTTGGCTTCAGCTTCAATACAGTTGCCTTATTTTCCCATAGAGAGGATGCTTTGCGTGCCCACCTCTTCTTCTGGTCCGTGCGCAGGGATGGGGATGAGGGATGGAGGGCAGGGAACAGTGGGAAGCGGGAGCTGGGAATCAGGGAATCAACCAGTTTGTGAAAGACTTTCAGGAGCATCAAGTCCAATCATTGCCCCACCATTAAAGCACGGCATGAAGAGGCAGGTGGGACAGCTTCCATTAGACCAGGTTGCTCCAAGCCCATCCATTCTTCTCCATCCCACGCATCCCAGTGTCCCAGCGCACCCTCACTTCCTTATCTCCAACCTGAACTTCGCTGTTCCAGTTGGAACCCATCACCCCTTGTTCTATGGCTCCAATCCATGCTGAAGGCTCCTCTCCACACCCAAATGATGAAGGAGAACCCAAACTTCCATGGTTCTGCTTCATCCCTGCATCCAGCTGGAGCATCCCACTTCATCCCTGCATCCAGCTGGAGCATCCTGCTTCCAGGCTTGGGATCTTCCCTTAGGACCTCACAAGCTTCAAGGTTGTATCCATCCCGGCTCCCAACACCCATCCCAGCACTCTTTGGACCTCTCCCAGATGCCAGCACTGGGGTCCCCAGTGCCTGGAGCAGGGACTGGGGCCAGGGCTCACAGCACCCAGTGCACCCCCAGCACCCATAGAGCCCACAGCACCCATAGCATGCATTGCACCCATACCACCCCCACCACTGCCAGCAACCACAACAGCTCCAGTGCACCCAGTCAGCCCAGCACCTATAGAAACCCCAGCACCCTCAGCACTATATAGCTCCGGTATCGGGGTCCTAGTGCCCGCCCGCTGCCTCCTCCCTGTCAGGAGCCGGTCCCAGTGCCCGCCCCCTCTAGCGCCGGAATCAGGGTCCTAGTGCCTGCCTGCTGCCTCCTGCCTGGCAGGGACCGGTCTCACTGCCTCCCCCCCCCCCCCCCCCCCAATAACTCCGTGCCGCAGAAAACACAAGGACTCAGTCAGAGATCAATATGATCAGACAAAAGCCATTTTTTACAAAGCCGTAACTCCTTATATACTATTTCTTACATGCACTTACAGTGATTTGGCATATTATGATTGGATACGTGTCTTGATTTGGCATATTATGATTGGATACATGTCTCGAAGACCCTTTGTAACTAACATAGAATTGGTTAAGCACAGGTGTGAGAACTTGACCTCGAAAACTTGCCAACAGTCCACAGTTCTCATTACCTCAGTGAATTCCAGCTTCTTCTTATCTTGCTTGTTCAGGCTTCCTCGGGCCTCTCACGGCCTTGCTGCATCTTTCAGGATTATTCAGAATAATTATTCACCTTGCCCTGCTTCTCCTATGGGATACAGGGTCAGAGCCCCAAAACAGGACAAAAACAGGGCAAAAACAATGCAAAACACCCCCAAAACGACCCCCCAAACCACCTTGTCCTGCTTCTCCTGTGGGATACAGGGTAGGAGCCCCAAAAGAGAGCCAGATCAGGCCAAAACAGGGCAAAAACACCCACAAAGCACCACCAAGCGACCCCCAAACCACCCCAAAACCAACATGTCCTGCTTCTCTTATGGGATACAGGCTCAGAGCCCCAAAACAGTCCACAAAAACGACAAAAACACCCCAAAAGTCCCCAAAACCACCCCCAAACCACCCCCAAAACCACCTTGTCCTGCTTCTCCTGTGGGATTCAGGGTCAGAGCCCCTCAAAAGACACAAAACAGCCCAAAAAACACCCCAAAAAAGAGGCCAAAACCGCCTTGTCCTACTTCTTCTATGGGATACAGGGTCAGAGCTCCAAAACAGGCAAAAAACAACGAAAAACCACCCCAAAACAGCCCTGAAAAAAAACAAAACCACCCCAAAAACAACTTCTCCAGCTTCTCCTACGGCATTCACGGTCTGAGCCCCAAAACAGACTCAAAACAAGACAAAAACAGGCTAAAACTAGGCCAAAACCACCCAAACAACCCCCAAAACACCCTAAAACCACCCCAAAAATCACCTTGTCCTGCTTCTCCTATGGGACACAGCTCAGAGACCAAAAACAGCCCCAAAACAGGACAAAAACACCCCCAAACCACCCACAAATTACAACCAAATGACCCCGAAACCATCCTGTCCTGCTTCTGCTAGGGATACAGGGTCAGAGCCAAAAAACTTGACAAAAACAGCCCCAAACCACCCAAAAACCGGCCCAAAATTACCTTGTCCTGCTTCTCCTTTAGGATACAGGGTCAGAGCCCCAAAACAGACACAAAACAGGACAAAAACAGGCCAGAAACACCCCCAAAACACCCAAAAAACACCCCCAAAACCACCTTGTCCTGCTTCTCCTGTGCGATACAACGTCAGAGCCCCAAACCAACCCCAAAACAGGACAAAACCACCACAAAACACGCCCAAAACACCCTAAAACAATTTTGCCCTGCTTCTCCTATGAGATACAGGGTCAGAGCCCCAAAACAGACACAAAACAGGACAAAAACAGGCCAGAAACACCCCCAAAACACCCAAAAACCACCCCAAAACCACCTTGTCCTGCTTCTCCTATGGGACAAATGTCAGAGATCAAAAACAGCCCTGAAACAGCCCAAAACCAGGACAAAAACACCCCGAAACGACCCCAGAATGACCCTGTATTGCTTCTCCTAGGGATACAGGGTCAGAGCCCCAAAACAGGACAAAAACAGAATAAAACCACCCCAGAAAACCACCTAACCACCTTGTCCTGCTTCTCCGAGGGATAAAGGGTCAGAGCCCCAAAATAGCCCCAAAACAGGACAAAACCACCCCAAAAAAACCTCAGGACGACCCGAAAACCACCTTGTCCTGCTTCTCCTATGGAATACAGCATCAGAGCCTCAGAACAGACCCAAAACACCCCAAAACAAACAAAACCACCCCCAAACCACCCCAAAACAATGCCAAAACTACCTCGTCCTGCTTCTCCTGTGGGATACAGGGTGAGAGTCCCAAAACAGGACAAAAACACACCAAAACACCCAAAACCAGCCACAAAAAATGCCCAAAACACCCCAAAACGCCCTTGTCCTGCTTCTCCTATAGGATACAGGGTCATAGACCCAAAACAGCCTGGAAACATCCCAAAACCAGGTGAAAATTACCCCAAAACCACCTTGTCCTACTTCTTCTCTTTGATACAGGGTCAGAGCCCCAAAACACACCCAAAACACTCCAAAACCACCCTAAGGCCACCTTGTCCTACTTCTCCAATGCGATACAGTGTCAGAGCCCCAAAACAGCCTCAAAACAGGACAAAACCCCAAAACCACCCCCAAATCCAGGCCCAAACCACTCTTCCTACTTCTGCTATGCAATATAGGGTCAGAGCCCCAAAACGCCCCAAAACCACCTAAACCACCCCAAACCCAACCCAAAACCACCTTGTCCTGCTTCTCCTGTGAGATAGGTCAGACCCCAAAACAGCCCCAAAACAGGCCAAAGCCACCCCAAAAACACCTTATCCTGCTTCTCCTTTGGGATACAGCGTCAGAGCCCTTAAACAGGACAAAAGAACGCCAAAACATCCAAAACCCCCCAAACCATCCCAAAACCACCTTTTCCCGATTCTGCTGTAGGATACAGGGTCAGAGTCCCCAAAAGCACCCAAAACAGGCCAAAAACAAACCGAAACCACCCGCAAAAACAGCCAAAAACCACCTTGAACTGCTTCTGCTACGGGATACAGGGTCAGAGCTCCCAAACAGCCCCAAAAAGGCCAAATCACTCCAAAACCCCCAAAACACCCCCAAACCACCCCAAAACCACCTTGTCCTGCTTCTCCTATGGGATACAGGGTCAGAGCCCCATAACAGGACAAAAACAGGAGAAAAGCAGGCCAAAACACCCCAAACAACCCCCAAAATGGGACAAAACCACCCCAAAATCCCCTTGTCCTGCTTCTCCAATGGGACACAGGTCAGAGCCCCAAAACTGGAGAAAACCACCCCAAAACCACCCCAGAACCACCTTGTCCTGTTTCTCCTGTGGGAAACAAGTTCAGAACCCCAAAACAAGCTCAAAAAAGTACAAAAACAATGAAAAACTATTCAAAACCACCCCCAAAACAACCATAAACCACCCTAAAACCACCAGAAAAACACCTTGTCCTGCTTGTCCTGTGGGATACAGGCTCAGAGCCCCAAAACAGGCCAAAAAAAGGACAAAAACAGGCCAAAACCACCCCAAAAACACCTTGTCCTGCTTCTCTTATGGCATACAGGGTCAGACCCCCAAAACATCCCCAAAACAGCACAAAAACAAGCCAAAAACAGGCCAAAACACCCAAAACAACCCCCAAAACAGGCCAAAACACCCAAAAATCACCTTGTCCTGCTTCTCCTATGGGACACAGGTCAGAGCCCCAAAACAGGAAAAAAACAACCCAAAACCACCTTGAACTGCTTCTGCTGTGGGATACAGGATCAGAGCCCCAAAACAGACCCAAAACAGACCCAAAACATACCCAAAACACCCCAAAAACCACCCCAAGGCAACCTTGTCCTACCTCTCCTATGGGACACAGAGTCAGAGCCCCAAAACAGCCCGAAAACAGGACAAAAACAACCCAAAACACCCGAAAACCACCTTGTCCTGCTTCTCCTATGTGATATAGGGTAAGAGGCCCAAAATAGCCCCAAAACAGACCAAAAACAGGCGAAAACCAGACCAAAACACCCAAAGCAAACCCCAAACCATGCCAAACCACCCCAAAACCCCCTTGTCCTCCTTCTCCTAAGGGACACAGGGTCAGAGCCCCAAAACAGACCCAAAATAGCTCCAAAACAGGCCAAAACCAGGCAAAAACAAGGCCAAACCACCCTAAAACCACCCCAAAATCACTTTCTCCTGCTTCTCCTATGGGATACAGGCTCAGAGCCCCAAAACAGCCACAAAACAGGACAAAACCAAGCCAAAAGCAGGCCAAAACCACTCCAAAATTATCTTGTCCTGCTTTTCCTGTGGGGTACAGGGACAGAGCCCCTAAACAGACTCAAAACAGGCCAAAACCAACCCAAAACAGCCCCAAAACAGCCCAAAACTACCTTGTCCTGCTTCTGCTATGGGATACACCATCAGAGCCCAAAACCAGCTTCAAAACAGGACAAAAACAGTCCAAAATCCCCAAAACAGCCCCAAAGCAGGACAAAACCAACCTAAAACACACAAAACCACTCCCAAACCACCCCCTGTAAGAAACTAAGGATAAGAGTATTGTTTATTAGGATTTATGTTAAGCCCAATGTAAAGGTTAGGTATAAGAAACTAAGGATAAGGGTATTGTCTATTAAGATTTATGTTAAGTCCAACGTAAAGATTAGGTATAAGAAATTAAGGATAAGGGTATTGTCTATTAAGATTTATGTTAAGTCCAACGTAAAGATTAGGTGTAAGAAACTAAGAATAAGGGTATTGTTTATTAAGATTTATGTTAGGCAACAAAAAATGTGAAATCAGTTACTCAAACAGTCACCGGACACAGCTTGTGCAAGATAAGATAACCGCAAACACTTACACAAACTAAATCAAGTACCGCTTAGACAAACATAGCAGATGTGGACTAAAGATAACAGTAAGATGTTTCAGGAACTGGCAGAAATAAGATAAAACAACTCCATATAAGGACATATGGGTAAAAGGTCAACTATAGGATGAAGGAGGAAGACTTCTTACTTCAGCCTCAACGACCACCAGGAGACAGAAGTGACCCCCTAGCAACAGCTGAAGCATGCGCAGAGTACCTCCACTACTTCACGAGCACGGAAGTAAAGATGTATAAAAAGGGACTATTTGAACTGCTCAGTACGGCAGTTGTCGGAGCGCAGACTCCCCTGTCGTCCAGCGCTGTTTTTGCTCATATTCTACTTGCTATAATTAATAAAATTTTAATTGGATTATGATCCGTTGTGGTCTCAATTTATGACAATTTTCTGGTGCCGTGACTCGGATAAGGAACGGTGGGCTTTGGTCCTCCGGGGAGGCGCCCCACGACATTTCGCGGCCCCGCGACCAACAGCTCACCCCAACCTTACCGACGAACCTAAATTCTAGAATAATGAGCAAAGGAGAAACCGGTAAAATCCCATAAAATTCTGTGCACAGGAGTCCGGACGAAGACGCAGGACGCGTAAGTATATTGCGAAATTTTTCGCGGGTTTGCCGTTCGGGCGGGATTGGGTTTCCTGGAATATAACAAATGAGAGGTTCGATATACTGAACCAAGCGAGTGTGGACCCTTAAGTACTGCGTTTTCCATCTCCCGCGAGGGACTGGGCCAGGAACAAGAGGAGTGAGTGAGTGTATGTTTGTGGATATTCCAGAAGATGGGGGCGAAGGGCAGCAAGCCTTCGACTCCCATGGGAAGGGTACCCATTGTACCTAAGAATACCCCTCTGGCATATATCTTAGACAATTGGAGATATTTCCCTGGAACCCTAGGAAAAGATAAACAAAAAATGATAGAATATTGTACTAAGATATGGGGAGGGAAGAAGATTTCTAAAAATGTCTTTTGGCCAGTTTATGGGTCAGAAGAAGATTGGGTAAGACAGCAATTAAACCTCTGGGTTAATAATAAAAAACCCCTTAACCCGGAGGAGAGTCAATATGCGGAAGTGTGGCTAGAAAAATCGGGAGCTAGACTTTACCCGTTGAATGAAATAAAAACTAAACAAAAGAAAAAGAAGGAAGAATTAGACGAAACCCTTCTAACCCTCCCTCCTTACATTCCTCCTCCTGCTCCCACAGCCCCTCCAGAGGCCCCCAGAGCATCCACTCCCCCACCAGAGTCGGAACAAGAGTCTCCCCCTCCTCCTAGACGCGTAACTAGAAGTCAAAAAGGGGCAGCTCAGATGTACCCTCTAAGGGAAATACCCATGGGGGGACCCCAACCTGTGATCGGATATATTTCCGTACCCTTAAATTCGGCTGACCTATGAGATTTTAAAAGAACCGAGATGGGAAACTTAATTGAGGACCCACTCGGAGTGGCAGAAAGATTAGATCAATTTTTGGGACCAAACCTTTATACTTGGGATGAGATGCAATCTATCCTTGGTCAATTATTTACTACTGAGGAAAGAGATATGATTAGACGAGCAGGAATGAGACTGTGGGATGCTCAACATGTCCAGGGACCCCAAGCAGATATTAAATGGCCACTCCAAAGACCTAATTGGGATAATCAAGATCCGGTACATAGAACTCATATGCAGGATCTGAGAACTATAGTAATTCAGGGAATTAGAGAAGCAGTACCCCGTGGCCAGAATATCAATAAAGCATTTAATGAAATGCAAAAGAAAGATGAAAGCCCTACTGAGTGGCTAGAACGACTGAGGAAAGCCCTTCAGCTGTACTCTGGGGTAAATCCAGACGACCCTTTAGGGCAAGCGCTCCTCAAAACTCAGTTTGTGGCAAAATCATGGGAAGATATCAGAAAGAAGATTGAAAAGTTAGAAGACTGGCAGAATAGAGGGCTGGATGAATTACTGAGAGAAGCTCAGAAAGTTTATGTAAGGCGGGAAGAAGAGAGCAGCAAGCGACAAGTAAAAATGATGGTAGCAGTGGTCAGAGAGGATCGCAAAGGGCGAACTGGTGAACACAGATCTGCTGGAACGAAACAAGGGAACGTAGTAGTAGAGAAGGAACAGGGATATTGTTTTTACTGTGGAAAGAAGGGACATATAAAGAAGAATTGCAGACAAAGGATCAGGGATGAGGAAATGTTGAAAACGGAACAGGAGAGTCAGGGGCTCTATATCTTAGGGGACCGGAGTCATCATGAGCCCTTGATAAAATTAAGAATAGGTCCCCATAAACAAGAGTTCACCTTTTTAGTAGACACTGGGGCTGAAAAATCAACTATTAAGCAAATACCTGAGGGATGTAAAGTTTCCCCTGAAAAAGTACAAGTAATTGGGGCAAAAGGAGAACCCTTTAAAGTAAGCAAAATCAAAAATGTGATATTCGAAACTGAAAATAAATTTGGAATGGGTGAACTCTTGCTCGTCCCTGAAGCAGAATTTAATCTGTTAGGACGAGATTTAATTGTTGAATTGCAATTAGAAATTAAAGTGAAAAATCAAGTGCTGACAGTGTCTGCTTATCCTTTGACCGTGGATGATCAAAAACAAATTAACCCCGATGTCTGGTACTCTCCGGACACAATTAGTAGATTGGAAATTCCACCAATTAAAATCCAAATTTCCGAACCCCACATACCTGTGAGGGTAAGGCAATACCCCATATCCCTAGAAGGACGAAGAGGATTAAAGCCAGAAATTGATCGATTGTTAGCACAAGGAATCTTAGAGCCTTGTATGTCACCCTTTAACACCCCCATTTTACCTGTAAAGAAACCAAATGGGAAATATCGGCTCGTACATGATTTAAGGGAAATAAACAAAAGAACTATCACCCGGTTCCCTGTAGTAGCAAATCCATACACACTGCTAAGCAAACTAGGACCCCATAACTCCTGGTATAGTGTGGCTGATTTAAAGGATGCCTTTTGGGCCTGTCCACTGGCAGAAGAATGCCGTGATTATTTTGCCTTTGAATGGGAAGACATAGAGACAGGCCGTAGACAGCAATTGAGATGGACCGTGCTTCCCCAAGGGTTTACTGAGTCCCCTAATCTGTTTGGACAGGCCCTGGAAGAGCTCTTAAAAGAATACCAGGTACAAACGGGGAACGTGCTGTTACA
Source organism: Pezoporus flaviventris (assembly GCF_033815535.1). Lineage (NCBI taxonomy): Eukaryota > Metazoa > Chordata > Aves > Psittaciformes > Psittacidae > Pezoporus > Pezoporus flaviventris. Next base: position 145,446 of record NW_026892851.1, on the reverse strand, counting down.
GTATGTAGATGATCTGCTCATAGCAGGGAATAATAAGGAGGATGTAAGAAAAGAAAGCATTCGACTTCTAAACTTTCTTGCACAAAAGGGCCTACGGGTATCACAAGAAAAGTTACAATTTGTGGAGGAAAAAGTGAAATATTTGGGACATTATTTGTTTAACGGCCAGAAGATATTGGATCCAGAGCGCATTAAAGGAATTTTGGAATTACCTATGCCTGTTACTAAAAGGCAAATTCGGCAGGCATTAGGGCTATTTGGGTATTGTAGGCAATGGATAGAAAACTATAGCTTTAAAGTTAAATTCTTATATGAACAACTGTCTAAAGACAAAATACCCAAGTGGACCCCTCAGGATCAAGAGCAGTTTGTCAGTCTCAAAAGAGAGTTAAGTCAAGCACCGGTTTTAAGCCTACCAGATTTAAAGCGGCCATTCCATTTATTTGTTAACATACATGAAGGAACGGCATTCGGAGTATTAACTCAGGAATGGGCCGGACAGAAGAAACCGGTGGCATACCTATCAAAGTTATTGGACCCTGTGAGCAGGGGTTGGCCGAGTTGTTTACAAATCATTGTTGCTGCTGCCTTATTACTTGAGGAAACAAATCGCATTACCTTTAAGGGAGAGGTTGTCTTATATGCGCCTCATAACATCCGGGGAGTGTTACAACAAAAAGCAGAAAAATGGCTTACAGATAGCCGATTATTAAAATATGAGGGAATACTTATAGAATCCCCTAAACTATCTTTGAAAACTATTGGAGCAGTTAACCCCGCTGAATTTTTGTACCCAGGAGAAGGTAATGAATTATTGCACAATTGTTTTCAAACAATTGAACAACAGACACGCATTAGGCCAGATTTAGAAGAAGAAGAACTACAATGTGGAGAAGTATTATTTATAGACGGGTCATCACGAATAGTGAAAGGTAAACGATTATCTGGATATGCCATTGTTAAGTTGGAAAAAGGGGAATTTAGGACAATAGAATCAGGCCCCCTGAGTGCTAGCTGGTCGGCTCAAGCCTGTGAGCTGTATGCATTGTGGAAAGCATTAGTGTCACTAAAAGGAAAGGATGGAACTATATATACAGACTCACGCTATGCGTTCGGAGTAGTGCACACTTTTGGAAAAATATGGGAGGAAAGAGGATTTGTTAACTCACAGGGAAAAGAACTAATACACCCGGAATTAATTCGGAGAGTTCTGGGGGCATTGAAAATGCCAAATAAAATAGCAGTTGTACATATAAAGGGACACCAGCGAGGTACAAGTTATCAAGTTAGGGGAAATAATGCAGCTGATACAGAAGCAAAACGAGTGGCAGGCAATTATAGTATGATTTTGACTATGCAACAAGTACCTGTTAATAAGAATTTGAGTTTTGAGTCTGCAGAAAAGGAAAAACTAGAACAAATGGGAGCTAAGGAACAAGATGGGAAGTACATATTGCCAGATGGGAGAGAAGTCTTGCCGAAAGGCATAGCACTCGAAATATTTTCAAAAATACACAGTAAAACACACTGGGGAACACAGGCGTTAGTTGATCATTTCAATCAACAGTTTGCCTGTATAGGCGTATATAATATAGCAAAGACAGTTATGGCAGCCTGCGAGACCTGTCAAAAGGTTAATCGAAACAACATGAGACAAAGACCTCTTGGAGGACGTTCCCCAGCATACAGACCTTTCTCACACATACAAGTAGATTTTACTGAACTACCTAGGGCAGGGCGTTATAAATATTTATTAGTTATGGTGGATCATTTAACACATTATGTTGAGGCTTTTCCTACCTCCAGGGCTACTGCTAACCAAGTTACTAAAGTGTTACTTGAACACATTATACCTCGATATGGAGTACCTGAAGTAATCGACTCGGACAGAGGAACACACTTTGTGTCAAAAATTGTTAGAGATCTAACAGAAAGCTTGGGTATTAAGTGGGAATACCATACACCATGGCATCCACAGAGTTCGGGAAAAGTTGAAAGGATGAATGGGGAAATCAAAACTATCCTAACTAAATTAATGATAGAAACCAAATTATCATGGATTAAGTGCCTACCCATGGCTCTATTGATTCTCAGAACTCGACCCCGAGCAGATGTGGGAATATCAGCATTTGAAATGGTGTATGGAATGCCCTATAGAATTGAAAGCCCACAGACAAATATTTTAATTCGAGACCGTGCGATTAATGACTATATTTTACAATTAGCAGAACACCGTAATAAGCTTTGGGAACGGGGACTGATTGTACAACGACCGCCGTTGGACTTAAAAATTCACAATCTTGAACCTGGAGATTGGGTATTGGTTAAAACGTGGAAAGAAGAAACCCTAAAACCTAACTGGGAGGGACCCTATCTTGTTTTACTTACAACAGAAACAGCTGTCCGGACTGCTGAGCGCGGATGGACTCATGCCAGTCGCATTAAAGGCCCAGTGACGAAACCCCACTGGAAAGTAATCAGTGCACCAGGTGATACCAAGATAATATTAAGAAGATAAAGTTATGATAGAGACTTGGTTTGATTATTTTAAAGCTTTACCCTTTGGAGTTAAGTGTGTGATTTGTTTTGCAATTGCTGTTATAATGTCTTTAATAGTGTATTACCTGTGGAAACATACCAAGTGCGGTCGTAAAAATTGTTAAATACCCATGCAACCTGATATAGACTATAGAGACCCCACGGGAATAAGGAACAATTATATACAAAACCTACGATTAAGGTGTAGCAACCCACAGTGTGATTGTTATCCATTTGTATGTTTTAAATGCAAGGTATGCCAGGACAAATGGTGGGTGCACTGTTATGAGGGGTACCCTCCGAACGGAGTCTGTGAACAGTGCTATAAATTTGAAAGATCATTAACCGATTGGAAATTAAAACAATTTGAACAAAGACGAGAAATTGTAAAAGGATCCCCCCAATGGTGGGATATTTTTACTAAGGGAATACACCCCCAATATTATTGTTACCACTCAAATCAACCAGTCCCTTTTGTGACTGAAATCGTGGCTGTCCAGTGCCGGAGGGAAGTACTAACCGTGTCTTGCTTGGCCCCATTAATTAAGGCTGTAAAGTGGGAAGCCTATGTAAGCAGGCAAAAAGCCCGAAACAGCTATTCTCCTGAAGAATTCCCTTGCTGCCGAGAAGATGGTACACCCCGTGGCTCGAAGCAACCGAGTCGACGGGCGAGGCAGAAGAGAAACAAACCGTGGAGAAAAGAGCCAGAAAAATGGGATGCAGAAGCAGCCATGGCCGAACTTCCCCAGGACTGGTAAGAATATATTTAAATTGGCAAAATTGACAAACACCCTTTTTCCTGGTATACCATTAGTCTTGATATTGATAATAACCCAGGCAAAAGGGGAAAACCCACATGAACCATTTAAGTGGGAACTAGTATCTTGGGAAGGAACGAGAACAATAGCCACTTTTAGCGACCCAGGGCCACCTGAATTCATAGTGGAACTTTGTGAATTAATACCAATACCTTGTGAAAAGGGGCCTCCATTTTATATATGCCCGGCCTCTGGACCAACTTACTGTAATTATCCCGGACATTACTATTGTGGGTATTGGGGATGTGAGACAATAGCCTCAGGCTGGTCAGTAAATACTCCTGATAAATATCTAAAAGCAACCTGGACTCCTAACGGATGTGTACCTGAAGGCATAGGTGTAGATCTTACAGGTCTACGTGACGAATATGTATCTTCACGTGACAGGGAAATCTGTACCTACATCAAATTTCAAGTATTAAATCCCCAAGATGACAAGTGGTTAATAGGACGAACATGGGGAATACGTATCTATGCAGGAATTCCCAAAGACAGGGGAGGGCACTTTCTCCTAAGAAAAGTTAAAATACCACATGATCCACTCCCTGTTGGGCCGAATAAAGTATTGAATCCACCCACTTTTCCTAAGGAAAAGTTTGTCTCCACAAGTGTTAACTCCCTATCAGTAACAGACGCGGTGACTGAGTCTTCTGTAGTTAGGGATTCAGGAAAGTCAAAATTCAAAGACCCTTTATGGGATTTAATGCAAGCCTCTTATCGTGCCCTTAATGAAAGCAAACCAGATCTAACTAAGGAATGCTGGTTATGTTACAATGTTGGACCACCATATTTTGAGGCAATTGGGAAAGTAGGGAAGATTCAATGGTCTAGTGGTTCAAACCCACAAGAATGCCCATGGGATGACCAGAGAAACCATACGCAAGGCATTACTATTCAATTAGTAACAGGCCAAGGAAAATGTATAGGTACAGTGCCCAAAAAGTATCAGCCTTTGTGCAACCAAACAGTCACTATAGAAAAACACACTATAGAGAAACACAAGAATAAAAATGACAAATGGGCTATCCCGACACCAGGAGCTAAATGGGTTTGTTCAGACATCGGAGTAACGCCTTGCCTATCCCTAAAGGTGTTTGATAAATCTCAGTTTTGCGTACAGGTGATTATTGTTCCTCGTCTGATCTATCACACCTCTGAGGAGGTGTTACACCATTTTGAAGGAGACCTGAATAGACAAAAACGAGAGCCAATTACAATGGTAACCTTAGCTACACTGCTGATAGCGGGCGGAGTTGGAGCAGGCACAGGCATAGCCTCCCTAGTAAAAGGTAAGGAATTACAAAGTTTACAGATGGCTGTAGATGAGGATTTAGCAAAAATAGAACAATCTATCCAAAATTTAGCCACTTCAGTAAAGTCTTTATCAGAAGTAGTACTGCAAAATAGAAGAGGATTAGATCTGTTGTTCTTAAAGGAGGGAGGGTTATGTGTAGCTCTCAATGAAGAATGTTGTTCTTTTGCTGACCATACGGGAGTAGTCCAGGACACCATGTCTGAACTCCGGAAAAGGTTAGATCAACGTAAAAAAGATCGTGAGACGGGCAGGTCATGGTATGAGAACTGGTTTAATGTTTCACCCTGGCTAACCACTTTGTTATCTACTTTAGCAGGACCGCTTATTATGCTAATCTTAGGACTTGTATTTGGACCTTGTATATTGCGTTATATTTTACATTTTATTAAGGAAAGGCTTGACATAGCCAAATTGCTTATTCTAACTACAAAATTCGAAACAAAGTATAAGAAGGTATCTATCAATGAAGAGGAAGAATACTGTGAATGTACTATACCACGAAAATGCTATGAATGTAACTGCGAGGTATTACCTTGTGAATGTTATGATAAGTGTTGGGAGTGTGGGAACAAATTAGCTTACAGTACTGAGAATGAAAATGAAAGTAACATCTAATAAACAATAATAGGATAAAAAGAAAAAGGGGGGATTGTGAAAAACTAGGGACTATGGTATTGTTTATTAAGATTTATGCTAAGCCTGATGTAAAGATTAGACAACAAAAGAAAAGATAACCGTGGTCGCTTGTGCAGATTAAACCAGACACCGCTTGCGCAAGTTTTGAGGAAACATCTGCAAGTTTTGAGGAAATATCTGCAAGTTTTGAGGAAATATCTGCAAGATGTTCTAAAAAAACTGGCAGACATATGGGTGGGGGCAACTATTGCTTTGCTTAAGTGCTTTACTTGCATAAATTGACACCAAAATTACTTACAAACCGCAAGACGCTTACTAAGGGCTTTTGCAAAATAATTCTAAAAATTATTGCACAGCAAGTTGAAGACCATATATGGAAAAGGATATCTAAAGGTAACCGAGGAGGACTTCAAGCCTTCAGCCTCAAGCAACTGGGGCATGCGCAGAGTACTCCGTTGAAGATACGAATGCGGAACTGGAGGACTGATAAAAAGGGACTGTTAGAACTGTTCAGTACGGCAGTTGTCGGAGCGCAGACTCCCCTGTCGTCCAGCGCTGTCTTTGCTCATATTCTACTTGCTATAATTAATAAAATTCAATTGGATTATGATCCGTTGTGGTCCCAATTTATAACAAAACCACCCCCCCAAACCACATCAAAACCACCTTATCCTGCTTCTCCTATGGGATACAGGGTCAAAGCCCCCAAAAAGACCCCCAAAAAAACCCAAAACAGGAGAAAACCACTCCAAAACCACCTTGTCCTGCTTCTCCTATGAGATACAGGGTCAGAACCCCAAGCCAGCCTCAAAACACCCCCAAACAACCCGAAAACCACCTTGCCCTGCTTCTCCTGTGGGACACAGGGTCAGAGCCCCAAAACAGCCCTAAAACAGGACAAAAACAACCCCAAACCATTCAAAACCACCCCCAAACCACCCTAAAACAACCCCAAAATCACCTTGTCCTGCTTCTCCTATGGGACATGGGGTCAGAGCCCCAAACCAGGCAGCAAACCTGTGAAAACCACCCTAAAACACCCAAAACCACTCCCAAAACACTCCCAAACCACCCCAAGGCCACCTTGTCCTGCTTCTCCTATGGGTGGTGTAATGTGAGGGTTTGTTCATCAAGAAGTTTGGGGGGAGGGAGGCTCTCTGTGGCTGTCGTTATGTGAAACAATTCTCCTTTTGACTCTGTACCTGTTGTACTCTGTAGGTAATGGGGGGAGGTCAGTTGTATTGTTGCGGGGATTGTGAGAGAGAAAAAGGGGGCTGGGTGGCTCGGAGTGGTGTCTTGTTGCAACGCTTGAGGGGAGGGGAGGGGGCTGCGGCGGTGAGGAGGCTGGCAGTGGACGCTTCTCGAAACTCCCCGAAACTTCTCGGTAATGAGACCCCTGCAACAAAGGGAACCAATGGGGAAGAGCCATGTCAACATCCGAGTGAGGAGGGGCGACAGGATTGGCCGGGGCCTTGAACCGGAGAAGATAAAGGACCGCCTCCCAGGGACCACCTGCGCGCGTCTTGGGCGGAGCCGGGGACTCCTCGGCGCCCCCAGCGCTGTTTTATCTGCTCTCGCTTACTCAGTTTAATAAAATACATACTTTAAACCAAAATTGGCTAGAATATTGATAACACCCCCTGCACCCTAAAACCACCCCCATGCATCCCAGAAGCCCCACGGCACCCAAGCCCCCCCTCTGCACCCGAAAACAACCTCTGCACCCAAATCTACCCCCACTGCACCCCAAAACAACCCCTCTGCACCCCAAAACCACCCTATGGATTCCCCCATGCACCCAAAACCCTCTCAAGGACCCCCCCGAATACATCCTGCAGCCCGGTTTCCCCCCCTGCAACCCAAAACTGCCCCTGGGCCCTCCCCCATGATCTTTTCCTCCCCACTCCTGAACCCCAGAACCCTTTAGGGACCCCCTCTATACTTTAAACCCCCCTGGGTTTTTTTCTGAAGTGGGTGCTGGGCTCATAGGGGTCCTTAAAGCCCCCCCAGATTCTCCCTAAACCCAGTGCTGAGACCTTTTGGGGTGCCCCTGACCCCTCCATGGTCCCTGCAGCCCTTTTGGGGTCCCCAACCCCCCCCTCCCCCCAAAAATGGGATCTGGACCCCTTTGGGCCCCCAAAACTCCCCTCAGCGTTTGGCTCCAGGTTGATGCTGGAGGCCACGGGGCTCTCAGGGGCTCAGGGGACCCAGATCCAGCAGGGCCCAGAGCTACGGGGCAGCCCCATGGACTCCCCAGAAACTGCCCTGGGGCCACTGAGGAGGCAGCTGCAGGAGGGGAAGCAGCGGCTGGTGGGTGCCAGTGGGGGAATGTGGGGATTTGGGGGGTCCTGATGGGCTTGGGGGGGTCTGGGAAGTGGAATTTGATGGTTATGGGGAGGGGTTGGGGTCCCTAAAGGGCCCCAGCGCCGCTTTTTGGGAGGGATGAGGGATATGTGGGGGTCCTGGAGGGGGATTTTGGGGTGGTTTGGGCTGGATTTGGGGTATTTTAGGCTGGTTTGGTCTGGTTTTGGGGTGCTGACGTGCCACCCCCCAGTGCAAAGGGCCGTGTCCCTGTTCTCCCTCACGGAACCGGTGCTGAGCCCTGACACCCCCTACCCCCAGAGAGGCCACGGGGGTCGCCCCCCCATCAGGTACAGGGACCCCCCTATATGGAGACCCCCCCCCATGTCCCCCTTGTATGTGGGGCTGGGACCCCCACATGTGGGTCTGGGATCCCCCCCCAATATTGGGGACGCCCCAGTGCACCCCCCCATTCCCCTTTGTCCCCCCCCCCCCCCCCCCCCCCCCCCCATCCTTGGACCTACCCCAGAAGGTGTCGCAGCTCGAGGCCAGGCTAAAGCAGCTCCACAGCGACCTCCAGAAGGTTCCATTTTGGGGGGGTTGGGGTGATTTGGGGCTGTTTTGGGTTCTCACTGGGTGCCACCCATAGGAGAAGCAGGACAAGGTGGCCTTGGGGTGGTTTGGGAGTGTTTTGGAAGTGGTTTTGGGTGTTTTAGGGTGGTTTTCACCGGTTTTCTGCCTGTTTTGGGGCTCTGACCCCGTGTCCCATAGGAGAAGCAGGACAAGGTGATTTTGGGGTTGTTTTAGGGTGGTTTGGGGGTGGTTTTGAATGGTTTGGGGTTGTTTTTGTCCTGTTTTAGGGCTGTTTTGCGGCTCTGACCCTGCTTCCCACAGGAGAAGCAGGACAAGGTGGTTTTCGGGTTGTTTGGGGGTGTTTTGAGGCTGGCTTGGGGTTCTGACCCTGTATCTCATAGGAGAAGCAGGACAAGGTGGTTTTGGGGTGGTTTTCTCCTGTTTTGGGTTCTTTTTGGGGTCTTTTTGGGGGCTTTGACCCTGTATCCCATAGGAGAAGCAGGATAAGGTGGTTTTGATGTGGTTTGGGGGGGTGGTTTGGGAGTGGTTTTGTGTGTTTTAGGTTGGTTTTGTCCTGTTTTGGGGCTGTTTTGGGGATTTTGGACTGTTTTTGTCCTGTTTTGAAGCTGTTTTTGGGCTCTGACGGTGTATCCCATAGCAGAAGCAGGACAAGGTGGTTTTGGGCTGTTTTGGGGCTGTTTTGGGTTGGTTTTGGCCTGTTTTGAGTCTGTTTAGGGGCTCTGTCCCTGTACCCCACAGGAAAAGCAGGACAAGATAATTTTGGAGTGGTTTTGGCCTGTTTTGGGGTTTCCTTTGGGTGTTTTGGCCTGCTTTTGGCTTGGCTTTGTCCTGTTTTGTGGCTGTTTTGGGGCTCTGACCCTGTATCCCATAGGAGAAGCAGGAGAAAGTGATTTTGGGGTGGTTTTAGGGTGGTTTGGCCTTGTTTTTGCCTGGTTTTGGCCTGTTTTGGGGCTATTTTGGGTCTGTTTTGGGGCTCTGACCCTGTATCCCTTAGGAGAAGGAGGACAAGGTGGTTTCGGGTGGTTTGGCATTGTTTGGGGTTTGCTTTGGGTGTTTTGGTCTGGTTTTCGCCTGTTTTTGGTCTGTTTTGGGGCTATTTTGGGCCTCTTACCCTGTATCACGTAGGAGAAGCAGGACAAGGTGGTTTTCGGGTGTTTTGGGTTGTTTTTGTCCTGTTTTCGGGCTGTTTTGGGGCTCTGACCCTGTGTCCCATAGGAGATGTAGGACAAGCTTGCCTTGGTGTGGTTTTTGGGGTGTTTTGGGTATGTTTTGGGTCTGTTTTGGGTCTGTTTTGGGGCTCTGATCCTGTATCCCATAGCAGAAGCAGTTCAAGGTGGTTTTGGGTTGTTTTTTTCCTGTTTTGGGGCTCTGACCCTGTATCCCATAGAAGAAGTAGGACAAGGCGGTTTTGGCCTCTTTTTTTGGGTGGTTTTTGGGCTGTTTTGTGTCTTTTTGGCGGCTCTGACCCTGTATCCCACAGGAGAAGCAGGACAAGGTGGTTTTGGGGTGGTTTTAGGGTGGTTTGGGGTGGTTTTTGTTTGTTTATGTCCTGTTTTGGGGTTCTGACCTTGTGTCCCATAGGAGAAGCAGGACAAGGGTTTTGGTGTGTTTTGGGGGTGGGTTTGGGGACTTTTGGGGTGTTTTTGTACTTTTTGGGGACTGTTTTGGGGCTCTGACCTTGCATCCTGTTATGAATTGGGACCACAACGGATCATAATCCAATTGAAATTTTATTAATTATAGCAAGTAGAATATGAGCAAAGACAGCGTTGGACGACAGGGGAGTCTGCGCTCCGACAACTGCCGTACTGAACAGTTCTAACAGTCCCTTTTTATCAGTCCTCCAGTTCCGCATTCGTATCTTCAACGGAGTACTCTGCGCATGCCCCAGTTGCTTGAGGCTGAAGGCTTGAAGTCCTCCTCGGTTACCTTTAGATATCCTTTTCCATATATGGTCTTCAACTTGCTGTGCAATAATTTTTAGAATTGTTTTGCAAAAGCCCTTAGTAAGCGTCCTGCGGTTTGTAAGTAATTTTGGTGTCAACTTATGCAAGTAAAGCACTTAAGCAAAGCAATAGTTGCCCCCACCCATATGTCTGCCAGTTTTTTTAGAACATCTTGCAGATATTTCCTCAAAACTTGCAGATATTTCCTCAAAACTTGCGCAAGCGGTGTCTGGTTTAATCTGCACAAGCGACCACGGTTATCTTTTCTTTTGTTGTCTAATCTTTACATCAGGCTTAGCATAAATCTTAATAAACAATACCATAGTCCCTAGTTTTTCACAATCCCCCCTTTTTCTTTTTATCCTATTATTGTTTATTAGATGTTACTTTCATTTTCATTCTCAGTACTGTAAGCTAATTTGTTCCCACACTCCCAACACTTATCATAACATTCACAAGGTAATACCTCGCAGTTACATTCATAGCATTTTCGTGGTATAGTACATTCACAGTATTCTTCCTCTTCATTGATAGATACCTTCTTATACTTTGTTTCGAATTTTGTAGTTAGAATAAGCAATTTGGCTATGTCAAGCCTTTCCTTAATAAAATGTAAAATATAACGCAATATACAAGGTCCAAATACAAGTCCTAAGATTAGCATAATAAGCGGTGCTGCTAAAGTAGATAACAAAGTGGTTAGCCAGGGTGAAACATTAAACCAGTTCTCATACCATGACCTGCCCGCCTCACGATTGTTCTATTTTTGCTAAATCCTCATCTACAGCCATCTGCAAACTTTGTAATTCCTGACCTTTTACTAGGGAGGCTATGCCTGTGCCTGCTCCAACTCCGCCCACTATCAGCAGTGTAGCTAAGGTTACCACTGTAATTGGCTCTCGTTTTTGTCTATTCAGGTCTCCTTCAAAATGGCGTAACACCTCCTCAGAGGTGTGATAGATCAGACGAGGAACAATAATCACCTGTACGCAAAACTGAGATTTATTAAACACTTTTAGGGATAGGCAAGGCGTTACTCCGATGTCTGAACAAACCCATTTAGCTCCTGGTGTCGGGATAACCCATTTGTCATTTTTATTCTTGTGTTTCTCTATAGTGTGTTTTTCTATAGTGACTGTTCGGTTGCACAAAGGCTGATACTTTTTGGGCACTGTACCTATACATGTTCCTTGGCCTGTTACTAATTGAATAGTAATGCCTTGCGTATGGTTTCTCTGGTCATCCCATGGGCATTCTTGTGGGTTTGAACCACTAGACCATTGAATCTTCCCTACTTTTCCAATTGCCTCAAAATATGGTGGTCTAACATTGTAACATAACCAGCATTCCTTAGTTAGAGCTGGTTTGCTTTCATTAAGGGCACGATAAGAGGCTTGCATTAAATCCCATAAAGGGTCTTTGAATTCTGACTTTCCTGAATCCCTAACTACAGAAGACTCAGTCACCGCGTCTGTTACTGATAGGGAGTTAACACTTGTGGGGACAATCTTTTCCTTAGGAAAAGTGGGTGGATTCAATACTTTATTCGGCCCAACAGGGAGTGGATCATGTGGTATTTTAACTTTTCTTATGAGAAAGTGCCCTCCCCTGTCTTTAGGAATTCCTGCATGGATACGTATTCCCCATGTTCGTCCTATTAACCACTTGTCATCTTGGGGATTTAATACTTGAAATTTGATGTAGGTACAGATTTCCCTGTCACGTGAAGATACATATTCGTCACGTAGACCTGTAAGATCTACACCTGTGCCTTCAGGTACACATCCGTTAGGAGTCCAGGTTGCTTTTATATATTTATCAGGAGTATTTACTGACCAGCCTGAGGCTATTGTCTCACATCCCCAATACCCACAATAGTAATGTCCGGGATAATTACAGTAAGTTGGTCCAGAGGCCGGGCATATATAAAATGGAGGCCCCTTTTCACAAGGTATTGGTATTAATTCACAAAGTTCCACTATGAATTCAGGTGGCCCTGGGTCGCTAAAAGTGGCTATTGTTCTCGTTCCTTCCCAAGATACTAGTTCCCACTTAAATGGTTCATGTGGGTTTTCCCCTTTTGCCTGGGTTATGACTAATGGTATACCAGGAAATGGTATACCAGACTAATGGTATACCAGGAAAAAGGGTGTTTGTCAATTTTGCCAATTTAAATATATTCTTACCAGTCCTGGGGAAGTTCGGCCATGGCTGCTTCTGCATCCCATTTTTCTGGCTCTTTTCTCCACGGTTTGTTTCTCTTCTGCCTCGCCCGTCGACTCGGTTGCTTCGAGCCACGGGGTGTACCATCTTCTCGGCAGCAAGGGAATTCTTCAGGAGAATAGCTGTTTCGGGCTTTTTGCCTGCTTACATAGGCTTCCCACTTTACAGCCTTAATTAATGGGGCCAAGCAAGACACGGTTAGTACTTCCCTCCGGCACTGGACAGCCACGATTTCAATCACAAAAGGGACTGGTTGATTTGAGTGGTAACAATAATATTGGGGGTGTATTCCCTTAGTAAAAATATCCCACCATTGGGGGAATCCTTTTACAATTTCTCGTCTTTGTTCAAATTGTTTTAATTTCCAAACGGTTAACCATCTTTCAAATTTATAGCATTGTTCACAGACTCCGTTCAGAGGGTACCCCTCATAACAGTGCACCCACCATTTGTCCTGGCATACCTTGCATTTAAAACATACAAATGGATAACAATCACACTGTGGGTTGCTACACCTTAATCGTAGGTTTTGTATATAATTGTTCCTTATTCCCGTGGGGTCTCTATAGTCTATATCAGGTTGCATGGGTATTTAACAATTTTTACGACCGCACTTGGTATGTTTCCACAGGTAATACACTATTAAAGACATTATAACAGCAATTGCAAAACAAATCACACACTTAACTCCAAAGGGTAAAGCTTTAAAATAATCAAACCAAGTCTCTATCATAACTTTATCTCCTTAATATTATCTTGGTATCACCTGGTGCACTGATTACTTTCCAGTGGGGTTTCGTCACTGGGCCTTTAATGCGACTGGCATGAGTCCATCCGCGCTCAGCAGTCCGGACAGCTGTTTCTTCCACGATTCGTGATGACCCGTCTATAAATAGTATCTCTCCACATCGTAGTTCTTCTTCCTCTAAGTCTGGTCTAATACGTGTCTGCTGTTCAATTGTTTGAAAGCAATTGTGCAATAGTTCATTACCTTCTCCTGGGTACAAAAATTCAGCGGGGTTAACTGCCCCAATAGTTTTTAAAGATAATTTAGGGGATTCTACAAGTATTCCCTCATACTTTAATAATCAACTATCTGTAAGCCATTTTTCTGCTTTTTGTTGTAACACTCCCCTGATGTTATGAGGTGCATATAAAACTACTTCTCCATTAAAGGTAATGCGATTCGTTTCCTCAAGTAATAAGGCAGCAGCCACAATGATTTGTAAACAACTCGGCCAACCCCTGCTCACAGGATCCAACAGCTTTGATAGATATGCCACCGGTTTCTTTTGTCCGGCCCATTCCTGAGTTAATACTCCGAATGCCGTACCTTCATGTATGTTAACAAATAAATGGAATGGCCGCTTTAAATCTGGTAAGCTTAAAACCGGTGCTTGGCTTAGTTCCCTTTTGAGATTGGCAAACTGCTCTTGATCTTGTGGGGTCCATTTGGGTAGTTTGTCTTTAGACAGTTGTTCATATAAGAATTTAACTTTAAAGCTGTAGTTCTCTATCCACTGCCTACAATACCCAAATAGCCCTAATGCCTGCCTAATTTGCCTCTTAGTGACAGGCATAGGTAATTCCAGAATTCCTTTAATGCGTTCTGGATCCAATATCTTCTTGCCATTAAACAAATAATGTCCCAAATACTTCACCTTTTCCTCCACAAATTGTAACTTTTCCTGTGATACCCGTAGTCCTTTTTGTGCAAGAAAGTTTAGGAGTCGAATGCTTTCTTTTCTTACATCCTCCTTATTATTCCCTGCTATGAGTAGATCATCTACATATTGTAACAACACGTTTCCCGTTTGGACCTGGTATTCCTTTAAGAGCTCTTCCAGGGCTTGTCCAAACAAATTAGGGGACTCCGTAAACCCTTGGGGAAGCACGGTCCATCTCAATTGTTGTCTACGGCCTGTCTCTATGTCCTCCCATTCAAAAGCAAAATAATCACGACATTCCTCTGCCAGTGGACAGGCCCAAAAAGCATCCTTCAAATCAATTACACTATACCAGGAATTATGGGGTCCTAGTTTACTTAACAATGTGTATGGGTTTGCTACTACAGGGAACCGGGTAATAGTTCTTTTGTTTATTTCTCTTAAATCATGTACGAGCCGATACTTCCCATTTGGTTTCTTTACAGGCAGAATGGGAGTATTAAAGGGTGACATACAAGGCTCTAAGACTCCTTTTGCCAACAATCGATCGATTTCTGGTTTTAATCCTCTCCGTCCTTCTAGGGAGATGGGATATTGTTTCACCCTCACAGGTATGTGGGGTTCGGAAATCTGGATCTTAATTGGTGGGATTTCCAGTCTACTTATTGTATCCGGAGAGTACCAGACATCGGGGTTAATTTGTTTTTGATCCTCCACGGTCAAAGGATAAGTAGACACTGTTAGTTCATTATTTTTTACTTTAATTTCTAATTGCAATTCAACAATTAAATCTCGTCCTAACAGATTAAATTCTGCTTCAGGGACGAGCAAGAGTTCACCCATTCCAAATTTATTTTCAGTTTCGAATACTACATTTTTGATTTTGCTTACTTTAAAGGGTTCTCCTTTTGCCCCAATTACCTGTACTTTTTCAGGGGAAACTTTACATCCCTCAGGTATTTGCTTAATAGTTGATTTTTCAGCCCCAGTGTCTACTAAAAAGGTGAACTCTTGTTTATGGGGACCTATTCTTAATTTTATCAAGGGCTCATGATGACTCCGGTCCCCTAAGATATAGAGCCCCTGACTCTCCTATTCTGTTTTCAACATTTCCTCATCCCTGATCCTTTGTCTGCAATTCTTCGTTATATGTCCCTTCTTTCCACAGTAAAAACAATATCTCTGTTCCTTCTCTACTACTACGTTCCCTTGTTTCGTTCCAGCAGATCTGTGTTCACCAGTTCGCCCTTTGCGATCCTCTCTGACCACTGCTACCATCATTTTTACTTGTCGCTTGCTGCTCTCTTCTTCCCGCCTTACATAAACTTTCTGAGCTTCTCTCAGTAATTCATCCAGCCCTCTATTCTGCCACTCTTCTAACTTTTCAATCTTCTTTCTGATATCTTCCCATGATTTTGCCACAAACTGAGTTTTGAGGAGCGCTTGCCCTAAAGGGTCGTCTGGATTTACCCCAGAGTACAGCTGAAGGGCTTTCCTCAGTCGTTCTAGCCACTCAGTAGGGCTTTCATCTTTCTTTTGCATTTCATTAAATGCTTTATTGATATTCTGGCCACGGGGTACTGCTTCTCTAATTCCCTGAATTACTGTAGTTCTCAGATCCTGCATATGAGTTCTATGTACCGGATCTTGATTATCCCAATTAGGTCTTTGGAGTGGCCATTTAATATCTGCTTGGGGTCCCTGGACATGTTGAGCATCCCACAGTCTCATTCCTGCTCGTCTGATCATATCTCTTTCCTCAGTAGTAAATAATTGACCAAGGATAGATTGCATCTCATCCCAAGTATAAAGGTTTGGTCCCAAAAATTGATCTAATCTTTCTGCCACTCCGAGTGGGTCCTCAATTAAGTTTCCCATCTCGGTTCTTTTAAAATCTCGTAGGTCAGCCGAATTTAAGGGTACGGAAATATATCCGATCACAGGTTGAGGTCCCCCCATGGGTATTTCCCTTAGAGAGTACATCTGAGCTGCCCCTTTTTGACTTCTAGTTACGCGTCTAGGAGGAGGGGGAGACTCTTGTTCCGACTCTGGTGGGGGAGTGGATGCTCTGGGGGCCTCTGGAGGGGCTGTGGGAGCAGGAGGAGGAATATAAGGAGGGGGGGTCAGAAGGGTTTCATCCAATTCTTCCTTCTTTTTCTTTAATTTAGTTTTCAGTTCATTCAATGGATAAAGTCTAGTTCCTGGTTTTTCCAGCCAGACTTCTGCATATTGACTCTCCTCCGGGTTAAGGGGTTTTTTACTATTAACCCAGAGGTTTAATTGCTGTCTTACCCAATCTTCTTCTGACCCATAGACTGGCCAAAAGACATTTTTAAAAATCTTCTTCCCTCCCCATATCTTAGTACAATATTCTATCATCTTCTGCTTATCTTTCCCTTGGGTTCCAGGGAAATATCTCCAATTATCTAAGATATACGCCAGAGGGGTATTCCTAGGTACAGTAGGTACCCTTCCCATGGGAGCCGAAGGCTTGCTGCCCTTCGCCCCCATCTTCTGGAATATCCACAAACACACACTCAGTCACTCCCCTTGTTCCTGGCCCAGTCCCTCGCGGGAGATGGAAAACGCAGTACTTAAGGGTCCACACTCGCTTGGTTCAGTATATCGAACCTCTCATTTGTTATATTCCAGGAAACCCAATCCCGCCCGAACGGCAAACCCACGAAAAATTTCGCAATATACTTACGCGTCCTGCGTCTTCGTCCGGACTCCTGTGCACAGAATTTTATGGGATTTTACCGGTTTCTCCTTTGCTCATTATTCTAGAATTTAGGTTCGTCGGTAAGGTTGGGGTGAGCTGTTGGTCGCGGGGCCGCGAAATGTCGCGGGGCGCCTCCCCGGAGGACCAAAGCCCACCGTTCCTTATCCGAGTCACGGCACCAAGAAATTGTTATAAATTGGGACCACAACGGATCATAATCCAATTGAAATTTTATTAATTATAGCAAGTAGAATATGAGCAAAGACAGCGCTGGACGACAGGGGAGTCTGCGCTCCGACAACTGCCGTACTGAACAGTTCTAACAGTCCCTTTTTATCAGTCCTCCAGTTCCGCATTCGTATCTTCAACGGAGTACTCTGCGCATGCCCCAGTTGCTTGAGGCTGAAGGCTTGAAGTCCTCCTCGGTTACCTTTAGATATCCTTTTCCATATATGGTCTTCAACTTGCTGTGCAATAATTTTTAGAATTATTTTGCAAAAGCCCTTAGTAAGCGTCTTGCGGTTTGTAAGTAATTTTGGTGTCAACTTATGCAAGTAAAGCACTTAAGCAAAGCAATAGTTGCCCCCACCCATATGTCTGCCAGTTTTTTTAGAACATCTTGCAGATATTTCCTCAAAACTTGCAGATATTTCCTCAAAACTTGCGCAAGCGGTGTCTGGTTTAATCTGCACAAGCGACCACGGTTATCTTTTCTTTTGTTGTCTAATCTTTACATCAGGCTTAGCATAAATCTTAATAAACAATACCATAGTCCCTAGTTTTTCACACATCCCATAAGAGAAGCAGGACATGTTGGTTTTGGGGTGGTTTGGGGGTCGTTTGCTGGTGCTTTGTGGGTGTTTTTGCCCTGTTTTGGCCTGTTCTGGCTCTCTTTTGGGGCTCCTACCCTGTATCCCAGAGGAGAAGCAGGACAAGGTGGTTTAGGGGGTCGTTTTGGGGGTGTTTTGCATTGTTTTTGCCCTGGTTTTGTCCTGTTTTGGGGCTCTGACCCTGTATCCCATAGGAGAAGCAGGGCAAGGTGGTTTTGGGGTGGTTTTAGGGTGGTTTGGGGTGTTTTTTGTTTGTTTATGTCCTGTTTTGGGGTTCTGACCTTGTTTCCCATAGGAGAAGCAGGACAAGGGTTTTGGTGTGTTTTGGGGTGTTTTTGTCCTGTTTTGGGGCTATTTTGGGGCTCTGTATTGCATAGAAGCAGGACAAGGTGGTTTTTGGGGTGGTTTTAGGGTGTTTTGGGGTGTATTTGGGGTATTTGTGGCCTCTTTTGGGGCTAGTTTGGGGCTCTGACCCTGTATCCCCTAGGAGAAGCAGGACAGGGTGGTTTTGGGGTCGTTCTGGGGTGGTTTTGGGGTGTTTCTGTCCGCTTTTGGGCTGTTTGGGCTCCGCTGTTGGCAGTGGGGACACATGCCATGCCAGACCTTGATGTGAAGGATGGCCTCCCCTGTTACCAGAGAGCCACACAGCAGAAAAAAGGGGCAGGCCCAGCAGCCTGTAGTTGGCATATATTGGAGATATGATCTAGGGCAAATCCCTGCTCAAGTAGGGTCACCCCAAACATATATAAAACAAAAAGGGGGAGATGTGGAGGCAGTGTTCTCACAGGAGAGTGGATAATTGGTACATAAATTCTGAATAATCCTGAAAGATGCAGCAAGGCCGTGAGAGGCCCGAGGAAGCCTGAACAAGCAAGATAAGAAGAAGCTGGAATTCACTGAGGTAATGAGAACTGTGGACTGTTGGCAAGTTTTCGAGGTCAAGTTCTCACACCTGTGCTTAACCAATTATATGTTAGTCACTAAGGGTCTTCAAGACATGTATCCAATCATAATATGCCAAATCAAGACATGTATCCAATCATAATATGCCAAATCACTGTAAGTGCATGTAAGAAATAGTATATAAGGAGTTACGGCTTTGTAAAAAATGGCTTTTGTCTGATCATATTGATCTCTGACTGAGTCCATGTGTTTTCTGCGGCACGGAGTTATGGGGGGGGGGGGGGGGGGGGGCAGGAGGCAGCAGGCGGGCACTAGGACCCTGATTCCGGCGCTAGAGGGGGCGGGCACTGGGACAGGCTCCTGAAAGGGAGGAGGCGTCGGGCGGGCACTAGGACCCTGATACCGGAGCTATATAGTGCTGAGGGTGCTGGGGGTTCTGTGGGTGCTGGGGTTTCTATAGGTGCTGGGCTGACTGGGTGCACTGGAGCTGTTGTGGTTGCTGGCAGTGGTGGGGGTGGTATGGGTGCAATGCATGCTATGGGTGCTGGGGGCTCTATGGGTGCTGGGGGTGCACTGGGTGCTGTGAGCCCTGGCCCCAGTCCCTGCTCCAGCTGGATGCAGGGATGAAGCAGAACCATGGAAGTTTGGGTTCTCCTTCATCATTTGGGTGTGGAGAGGAGCCTTCAGCATGGATTGAAGCCATAGAACAAGGGGTGATGGGTTCCAACTGGAACAGCGAAGTTCAGGTTGGAGATAAGGAAGTGAGGGTGCGCTGGGACACTGGGATGGGTGGGATGGAGAAGAATGGATGGGCTTGGAGCAACCTCGTCTAATGGAAGCTGTCCCACCTGCCTCTTCATGCCATGCTTTAATGGTGGGGCAATGATTGGACTTGATGCTCCTGAAAGTCTTTCACAAACTGGTTGATTCCCTGATTCCCAGCTCCCGCTTCCCACTGTTCCCTGCCCTCCATCCCTCATCCCCATCCCTGTGCACGGACTAGAAGAAGAGGTGGGCACGCAAAGCATCCTCTCTATGGGAAAATAAGGCAACTGTATTGAAGCTGAAGCCAACTTCAAGCGACGCCGCTCCTCAAGGCTTCTTCCCCCTTAGAGCCTGCAGCAACTCCTGCACCCGACTGACAAATTCCACGAGCACCCGGTATGGGAAGGAGCAGATGTCACCGGTGCTCGAGGCCGTCGGAGCCGGCATCGTCTGCTGGATGGGCGCATGCGAGCCGTGCTGGTGGCTCCATGTCGAGGGCGTCGCGGAGGCTCCCGCGGAGTGGAAGCTCCCCAGCTGGTGGAGGATCCACTCATGGAAGTGCTTTGTTGAGGTGTAGACCCCCGGTTGCTTGGCCCTGGCGCAGCCGCGGCCCCAGCTCGTCACCCCCACAACCCAGAAAAAGTTGGCATGGTTGTCCCGGCACATGAGGGGACCGCCACTGTCACCCTATGGAGGAGAAACAGAGAGGGGATGAGGATGGGGATGGGTGGCCATGGCAACGCCTGAGGGGACCACCGCTGCCACCCTGTGGAGGAGAACGGGAGAGGATGGGGAGGGGTGGCCATGGCAACGCAGAGGGGACAACTGCTGCCACCCTATGGAGGAGAACGGGAGAGGATGAGGATGGGCATGGGTCGCCATGGCAATGCCGGAGGGGACCACTGCTGTTACCCTATGTGGATGGAAGGGTTCTCCTTCATCATTTGGGTGTGGAGAGGGACCTTCAGCATGGATTGGAGCCACAGGACGAGGGGTGATGGGTTCCCACTGGAACGAGGGAGTATGGGTTGGAGATAAGGAGAAATTGTTCCCTATGAGGGCGGTGGGACACTGGAATGGGTTGGACGGAGAAGGATGGATGGGGCTTGGAGCAACCTGGTCTAATGGAAGGCATCCTTGCCCCTTGCTTACACAACAGGAGCCTTAAGAACTGCTTTGAGACACTCTGCTCGACTCCTGCGGGGTACTTAAGTACTAAAGGATACTTCTCACAGTACTGCAACCACACGGGTAGCTGCAGATACTCTTTAAGGAAACAGTAATCACTGAAAGAGTTAGGGATGGGATGTGCATACAAGACCTTCATCCCCGACCAAATCACTGCCAAAGCGTATGTATGGGACAACTCCTTATACGGTGAGATCAGAATAATTCAAAGCTTTGCTGTAGCTCAGTAAAATCATGCTTATTACACATTGCTTGAAGAAACAAAATGGATTCCATCTCCTCCTGATACACACAGACCTTGTGAGGACTCTTAAAACCAGGTCTGCAGAACTGTTTCAAGTAATTCCACTGATCGGGTTTGTATCTGTAGGAAGCCTGAATATCAATGCAGGTCACAAACCTGCCTGGGCACTGTGAGACCCAAGCTGTAAGGAAAGAAGACACACTGGGGGTAGAGAAGGGTAAGGAAAGTCAGTGCAATCAGAAAGCAAGAAAAAAGGCCACCTGCCAAACTGCCCTGTTCTATGGAATTGCCTTCAGTAATGCTTACTGCAGCATTTGGAAAGGGACACAATGCATTTGCCAGTGCATTTTGAAGGGTCCTTTCCAACCCAAACTATTCTATGATTCTGGGAAAAGAAAATGGCAGGCTCCCTACGGGGAAAAATCACGCGTGAGAGAGAAACACTGTTGGGTTTGCACATTTGGGATGAGGCTTTGCAATATTAAGGTTTTGTAATACTAAGACTTTGCAATATTGGGACTGGGGCTAAGCCGGTGCAAACTGCTGCTGTAGTTAAGCAGTAAGTTGGGGTACCGTGTGCCTGCCAGAGAGTTATGAAATCAAACCCTAAAAGGAGAGAAAGAAAGAAGTAAGAGGAAGGGGTGTACGAAACTGAGTAAGGGGAGGTGTAACCAGAGGCGGGACAGTTAGCACGTAGATTGTACACGTGAGAGAGGCTGTAAACCTTGGAGTCCCCAACCAGTGGGGTAACAAGGGAGGGAACGTGAGGATGGGAAAGTAAATACAAATCAAAGTTCTGCCTTTGCTGTGTGTGCCTGCTTGCCAGGACACCCGTTTGTGCACAAACGTTAAATAAATAGCTGCTTCACTGCTGTGTCTGACCGAGGCCTGCCTGAACCTAGAGACTGCTTCTCACCCTTCAACTTCTCAGACACCAAAACCCACGACCCATTCCCTCAGCAGGAGGCTCACCTGAGACTCCAACTTCTCGCCGCCTTCCTTTTTCTGGGACGCTGCTCTGGGAGGGGCACTTTCTCGCCTGACCTGCTGGAGGCTGCTGCTTCTCTTCTCCTTGCTCTTCACTGGCATCTTCCGCACTGCTTCTCTGGGCTCGTTTCTTCCCCTTTCTCTTCTTTACCCGTCTCTGCCAGGCATTCTCCTTCCTACTCACCACAGGCAAGCAGAGGGGGAAAACAAAGCAGTTGTGTATTTTTTTAACTACAGAAATCCCATGCAAACGTTTCACAGAAGAGACAATCCCCTGCAAGAAAACGTGTTTACAAAAACCAGCACTCACAGCGACTGCAGCCGTTGGCGAGGGCCTGTGCTTGAGCTACGGCAGTAACTAAGAGTCACCTCAGTGCAGGACGCGACTCCGTGACGAAGCACGGAGCCTCCCGGACACCTGCACAGACAACACCTGGCCAGGAGCCTGTCCACAGAGCACCAGGACAACCTGGGAACGAGAGACTTCCCCAGAAACAAGGCCTGGAACATTTTCAGTTCATCCTCAAATAACCTCCTGTGACACCACACTCATTTTCAGCCGCACGCAGGGACCAGGAAGGTCATACATATTTTGTACTGTAGGGTGCTGTACGCGTAGCCTGTGTACCGGGCCATCCACAGCTATCTCATACATTAAAAGCGCTAGGATTTAAAGGGCATTTGTAGAGCTTTAATGAGAGAAACTCCGTTTAGGTTTTAGATGGCATAAAATTACATGAACAAGCCCTAGATCAACTGCTCCCACATCTAAAGCCTTCAGCTCGATGACCAGGGGAAATCAGCAGCAGGGCAAATAAAGGTTCTGGCCCTTCTCAACACACTGAGACTTGAAATGGAAATGGTACAATGGGCTGCTGAAAACCACACTGAGAGCAACGCTTTGGCTTTATTCCGAGAGCAATGCTGACAACACACTGACGTTTTAGTTGTACCTAAACTGGGGGGAGTTCTTTGGAAGGGAAGGATCACTGCTCGGGTCGGGCTGGGTATCACTCAGCGGGTGCTGAGCAATTGTATTGGGCATCACTTGTGTTTATTGGCTTGGGTTTTTTTTTCCTTTTCCTCTTTTTTTTTTTTTTCTCTCTTCTTGTTATTTCCCTTATCATTATTATCACTATCACCAGCACTAGTACATTGTGCTTCGGTTATTAAACTGTTCTTATCTCCACCCTCGGGTTTTTCATCCTTCCCTTCCTGATCCCCATCCCGCTCCAGGAGCCAAAACCCGGCTCAGAGTCAACGACACCTCTGCCCCCCCCCTCTCCCCCCCCGGGTGCCGGGGACCGGCTGCCCCAGCAGCACCTCCCCCCCCAGGGGGGAAACAGCCCCCAGGGCCCCCCACAACAGCCCCACTCCATCCCCAGGACCGGAAAAGTGCGGGACCCCCACAGCTCCCAGCCCCCCATGCCCCGGCTTCGCAGCACCCCACACTCCCAGCCATCTCGCAGCCCCACTGCCCAGCGCTCGCACCCGCCCCCCGCATTCCCCCGCAGCGCCCGGCCCCACTGCCCAGAGCCTCGGGGGGCCGCAGACCCCCAGCCCCGCTCCCCGGGCTCTGCAGCGCCCCCCAGACCCGCGCCGCGCCCGCTCACCCTCACCTCCTCCCGCTCGGCCGCCGCCATTGCCGGCTGCAGCTCCGCCTCACGCCCTGGGCCCGCCTCCGCCGCAGCCAATCAGCGCACGGCTCCCCCGCGCGGGGCACGCTGGGACCTGTAGTCCGGCCTCCGGCACATGCGCACGGGGCAGTGGGCGGGGAAGGGGGGGGCAGCGGGACCCCCGTGAGGGGCGGGGCCTTTCCTCATGGAGGAGCCGCCCCCCATGGGATCCCAGAGGCACCGGATGGGCTGGGGTGAAGGGACCTTAAAGCTCCTCCAGCTCCAAGCCCTGCCACGGGCAGGGACACCTTCCACATGGAAGGAGCAGCTTGCTCCGAGCCCCTGTGTCCAACCCGGCCTCCAACGCTGCCAGGGATGGGGCAGCCACAGCTCCTCTGGGCACCCTGCGCCAGCGCCTCAGCACCCTCACAGGGAAGAGCTTCCTGAGAGCTTGTGAAATACGAACTCACTCCTCTAAACGAGGTAACGAGGGTTTAGTGAGGGACAAAGTCAAGAAAGCAAAAGCGACAGCGCTGGGCGCCTGACCGCAGCCAGAGGCGCAAGGGATTAGCATTTGGTACAGGTTTATATACTTTCAGTGTTACATCAGTTACATGCATATTCATCATTCCCGCATATAGGCGGGGGATATTATAACGAGCTTCGAGAATTTATTATCACAAGTCTCCTCCTCTTGGCGTCTGCACACTGCTCTGTGGTGATTGTGAGCAGGGGGCCTGAGGATGACGTAAACAGTCTTCCTCTTGTGAGCAGGGGTCTTCAAGATGCAGTAAGCAGTCTTCCTCACGGTGTACTTTTCACCTCTGGCACAGCTGGACCCCCCAGCAACCACACAACCAGCTATATCTGTAATTATTCTGATAACTAGCAAGGATTTAAAACAGCGTGACCTTCCTGCAAAATTTGTTGCAGGATGGGCAGACAAGGAGTATCCCAAGCTAGCAGAGCCTTGGGAGGCTCTGTCTCCAAACTAACTGATAAGGATGGTGTGAAATAACTCATTCATGTTTAGTGGGGCCACTAAAGCCTGTTATCTCACCACAGACTTACAACACAAACATTGCTCTTTAAAACTACTTTAGGAGACCAGCGTGAAACAATTAACTCATGTTTAAGTGGGGCCACAACATCCCCCAGACTTACAACATAAACACTGTTCTCTTTCTACAGCCTAAGTTAAGCTAAACAGTACTTTAACCCTATGTTTTCCAGGCACTAGCTTTCCTTATACCAAGCTTCACCCCCCACCTTCTCTTACCTTTACAAATTCTTTTGCTATGTGACTCCATTTAGATCAAGAGATCTGAACCTTTTTAACTTGCTGTCTGGTCTGGTATCTTTAGCCTGTTTTGTTTCTGTTATTGTAAACTCGTACAGTTACATCCAGCACGTGAGCACACCTATGATTTGAGAAAGCCAATACATTTACGTGTTCATCACAATCTCACCTCAATCCACCTCTGTGGAAAGGAAAAAGGGGATAAAATAAGCAGTAAATCGCAGCCTCCTTGTGACTTCCCAAAGCCTCCGGTTTCAGTTCTAAAGCCTCGTTCGCAGGGTCCCGAGGCTCAGGTTCAGTTTCCAAAGGCTCGGCCGCGGGGATGCTGCTGCCGGGCGGGGGGCGCACGAGCCCGGCCGCGGGGCTGGGCAGGGCCCGCTCCGCCGTTCCCCGGGCTCCCGCGGCCGCGAGACCCCCCCCGCCGGCCGCTCCGCCCGGTGGCAGCGGGCGCCCGGGCCGCGCGTGGACAGAGCCGTTGACAGCGAGGCTGCGGCGGCGGCGGCAGCAGCGGCTTTTGAGCGGCTTCTGAGCGGCTTTTGAGCGGCAGCGACTTCGGCAGCGGCTTCTGAGCGGCAGCGGCTTGGGCAGGAGCAGCGGCAGCAGCACCAGGTGAGGCGGCGGCGGCAGCTCTCGGCGGTCCGGAGCCCGCCCTCCGCCGCTCCCCGCGATGGTGCCTCCCCCGTCCCCCCAGCGTCCCCCCGCAGGGGCTCGCGGCACCGCTCCCCTCTCCCGGTACTGGCAGTGGCGGCGCTGGGCGAGCCGCCGCCGCTGGGTCTGGGTCTGGCGAGGCAGCGCCGGCCCCTGGCGCTCCCCGGCCCGCCCCCAGGCCCCGCCCCGCCTGGGGCCGGCCGGGGGCCGCCACCACCCACAGGTGCCCGGCGGAGCGCGGACCGGCGGCGGAGCGCGGACCGGCGGCGGAGCGCGGACCGGCGGCGGAGCGCGGACCGGCGGCGGAGCGCGGACCGGCGGCGGAGCGCGGACCGGCGGCGGAGCGCGGACCGGCGGCGGAGCGCGGACCGGCGGCGGAGCGCCCGCTCCCTCCCCGCCCCGCAGCCTCCCGGCAGCCGCGACCCCCGGGATCCCGGAGCGCGGTGCTGCTGCGGGGGTGCCGTCACCGGCAGCGCGGTCGGGCAAGGTGCCCGTGCTCCTCCTGACCCGCGTTGACCCGTCGGCCTATCTGCGCTCCGGGACCGGCGGGGAGCGGCGCGCCGCGGAGCCTCGGCCGGGAAAGGCCGGGAATGATGCGGCTCCGCTCGGCCCGGAGCGCCCGGTGGGGGCCGGCGGGGACCCCGCGCGCAGCGACAGCGGCCGCGTCTGTCGCACGGGGCACGACAAGGAGAGCTTCGAGCGGCTTTACCGCGTGGGACCGCTGCTGGGGAGAGGCGGCTTCGCGTCCGTGTACTCGGGGCTCCGCCTGTGTGACAACAGCCCGGTAAGGGCGGGCCCGGCGGCGGGCCGGGGAGGCGGCGGGGCTCGGCTCAGCTCAGCTCAGCTCAGCCCAGCGCTGCCCTTGGCTCGCAGGTGGCGATCAAACAAGTGGCTCGGGAGCGCATCTCCTCGTGGGGCGAGCGGGTGAGTGCGCGGGGCCACCGGGACAGTGCGGGGCAGAGCGGGTGGGGGTGAGCCGGTGGGGGGGAAAGTGGGACAGCGAGAGGGGAGTGGGTGTGGAGTCACCAGGGGACACGGGCCGGGTAGGGGTGCACCAGAGCATCCCTGGGGATTGCGGGGGGCACCTGCAGGAGGGCATCAGAGCATCCCAGGCAGGGAGGCACAGGCGCCCCGGGCCAGCATCGGCCCTGCTGACAGTGCCGTGGTCCCCCTGCAGCCCAGCGGCACTCGCATTCCCTTGGAGATAGCCATGTTGAGGAAGGTGCGCTCCGGCTGCAGTGCCATCATCCAGCTCCTCCATTGGTTTGAGCTGCCCCACTCCTTTGTGCTGGTTCTGGAGCGTCCGGAGCCATCGCAGGACCTCTCCGACTTCATCAAAAAATGGAGGTTCCTGCCCGAGGATCTGGCGCGGGGCATTTTCCTCCAGGTGCTGGTGGCTGTGCGGCACTGCCACAGCCGCAGTGTCCTGCACAGGGATATCAAGCCCCAGAACATCATCATCAACTTGGCCACCAGAGAGGTCAAGCTTATCGACTTTGGTTGCAGCACCCTCCTCAGGGACACGGTCTACACCAAATTTAGCGGTGAGCCCACAGCCCAGGGTGCTTCCCGTACCGAGCGGTTTGTGAACAAGAGTCACGTGCTGATGACGAGGTGGCGGGTCACACCGAGTGTGCGTCCCCACGTCCGTGGCGCCACCGGTGCAGCCCCTGCATCCCTGGGGATCCGCGGGCGAGAATCCAGGAGCAGGCGGCATCTGCCTAATGAGGTGCGCCCGTATCCTGTTGTAGGAACACCTTTGTACTACCCGCCGGAGTGGTTCCGCTGGCACTGCTACCACGGCCGCCCGGCGGCGATCTGGTCCCTGGGCGTGCTGCTGTATGAGATGGTGTGCGGGGTCCTCCCCTTCCGGTGCTGCGAGGACATCGTCAGCGGGCAGCTCTTCTTCCAGCGCCGGATCTCTGTCGGTAGGTACCTGGCTTCGCAGCAGCAGGGGAAGGTCGGGGTTTAGGGGGTGGCAGCTGATCTCCCTTGGTCAGCTGGAGGAGGTGGCCCATGTCCTGCCATCCTGCTCTCCTCCAAACCGAGTCATGGAGCAGGAGGTCTGGGTGCAGCTCTGAGCGCACCCAGGCCTGGGCGCTGCGGACGGTGGCACAAGGTAGGCAGGAGCCTCCTGCAACTGAGCGGCAGTTCCCGGATTCTCCCCAGAATGCCAGCACCTCATCAGGTGGTGCTTGTCCATGAGAGCTCGCGACAGGCCATCCCTGGACGACGTGTTCAACCACCCTTGGCTGCAAACATCCACTGCCCCAGGAGACAGCCGCCCTCCACCCTCACAGCCTGAGCCAGCAGCTGGGCAAGTAAGCTGGGGGTGCCTCTTGGGGGGAGTGTGGAGTTTGGGCGTTTTGGCAGGTTGGGTTTTGCGGAGAGCGGGTGGTTTTGGGTGTTTGGGGGTTTTGGGAGTTTGGTGAGGTTGGGTGTTTTGGGGGGTGTTTGGGGATTGGGTGTTTTGGGGGGACTTTTGCAGTTATTGGGGGGCTTGTGGGGATTGGTTTCTGGGTTCTTTGGAGAGCAATAAGTGTCAGAGGGACACCTCATAAGAGTTAATTCTCCTCCTTGTAGCTGGGCAGTGGTGAGGTTGGGCTTTAGTCTGAGGATAACGCTGGTAACACACCGATTGTATAGTGGTTTCTGATTAGCACTTACCCTGAGCAAGGCTGATTCAGTCTCTCACGCTCTGCAGTGAGGAGAGACAAGATCTGACAGCAAAGCAGCAGACAAAGTGGCTACTCCAACACCGGCCACGAGCACTGCAGCTACTCCAACACCAGCCACAACCACTGCGGTGACACCAACAATGGCAACAGGCACGGTGGCTACTCCAGTGGCAAGGACTGTCACTACAGCTACAACTCCAGCAACATGCACTGCTGCTATTCCAACCAGGGCAAAAAAAGCAGTGTGGCTACTCCAAACTCAGTGACAAGCAGTGAGGCTTCTCAAACCCAAGCCACAGGCACTGCAGGTACTACAAATACAGCGACAGACACATCGGCCACTCAAACGCCGAGGACAGGCACTGTGGCTGGTGCGACCCAATTCAGCATGCCCTGCAGTTAATCCAGCCCCAGGCACAAGGACTGCAGTTATTCCACCACCGGTTTTAAGCTCTGCAGCTACTCTATCTCTGGGAAGGAGCAATGGCGCTACTGTAAGGCCTGCTATGTATACAGTGGCTACGTCAACCCCAGCCACAAACACTGCAGCTACTCCAGTGCAAGCCACAACCACTGCACCCTCTCCAACACCAGTGACACACACTGCTGCTCCTGCAGCCCCATCGACAAGCAGTGAGGCTTCTCCAACCCAAGCCGCAAGCACTGCAGGTACTACAAGTACAGCGACAGACACATCAGGAACTCAAACGCCGAGGACAGGCACTGTGGCTGGTGCGACCCAATTCAACATGCCCTGCAGTTAATCCAGCCCCAGGCACAAGAACTGCAGTTACTCCACCACCGGTTTTAAGCTCTGCAGCTACTCTATCTCTGGGAAGGAGCAATGGCGCTACTGTAAGGCCTGCTATGTATACAGTGGCTACGTCAACCCCAGCCACAAACACTGCAGCTACTCCAGTGCAAGCCACAACCACTGCAGCCTCTCCAACACCAGTGACACACACTGCTGCTCCTGCAGCCCCATCAACAAGCAGTGAGGCTTCTCCAACCCAAGCCCTAAGAACTGTGCCTACTGCAACCATGGCAGCAGGCACATGGGCTACTCCAATGCCAAAGACAGGTGCTGTGGCTCCTACAACTCCAGTGATGGGCACTGCAGGTATTCCAACCACATCAACAAGCAGCGAGGCTTCTCCAGTGCGAGCCACAAGCACTGCGGCTTCTCACTGCCATCCACAAGCCCTGTGGCTACTGCAACCCCAGTGAGTGGGACAGTGGCTACTACATGGCAACGATAGACATAAACACTGCAGCTATTCCAGCCACTGCAACAAGAACAGCAGCTGCTGCAGTGCCAGCCACAGCAACGGGGCTACTCTAATGCCTGAGACAGACACTGCCGCTACTGCAACCTCATTGACGAGCAGTGAGGCTTCTCCAAACCAAGCCACATGCACTGCGGGTACTCAAAGTACCGTGACAGACACATCAGCCACTCGAATGCAGAAGACAGGCACTGTGGCTACTCCAGCCCCATCAAAAAGCACTTTAAACAATCCAACCCCAGGAACAAGCTCTGCAGTTTCTCCACCACCTGTTTCCAGGTATGCAGCTATTCCAACTCTAGGAGGGAGCACTGCCGCTACTCTTAAGGCCTGCAACGTTTGCAGTGGCTAGAAGAACCCCAGGCACAAACACTGTGGTTACCGCAAATCCTACCAGAAGCACTACAGCTACTCCAGTGCCAGCCACAACCACTGCAGCCTCTCCAACACCAGTGACCCATCAACAAGCAGTGAGGCTTCTCCAACCCAAGCCCTAAGAAGTGTGCCTACTGCAACCATGGCAGCAGGCACATGGGCTACTCCAATGTCAAGGACAGATGCTGTGGCTGCTACAACTCCAGTGATGGGCACTGCAGGTATTCCAACGACATCAACAAGCAGTGAGGCTTCTCCAGTGCGAGCCACAAGCACTGTGGCTTCTTATTGCCAGCCACAAGCCCTGCGGCTACTGCAACCCCAGTGACTGGGACAGCGGCTACTACATGGCAACGATAGGCATAAACACTGCAGCTATTCCAGCCACTGCAACAAGCACAGCAGCTGCTGCAGTGCCAGCCACAGCAACGGGGCTACTCTAATGCCTGAGACAGACACTGCCGCTACTGCAACCTCATTGACGAGCAGTGAGGCTTCTCCAAACCAAGCCACATGCACTGCGGGTACTCAAAGTACCGTGACAGACACATCAGCCACTCGAATGCAGAAGACAGGCACTGTGGCTACTCCAGCCCCATCAAAAAGCACTTTAAACAATCCAACCCCAGGAACAAGCTCTGCAGTTTCTCCACCACCTGTTTCCAGGTATGCAGCTATTCCAACTCTAGGAGGGAGCACTGCCGCTACTCTTAAGGCCTGCAACGTTTGCAGTGGCTAGAAGAACCCCAGGCACAAACACTGTGGTTACCGCAAATCCTACCAGAAGCACTACAGCTACTCCAGTGCCAGCCACAACCACTGCAGCCTCTCCAACACCAGTGACCCATCAACAAGCAGTGAGGCTTCTCCAACCCAAGCCCTAAGAAGTGTGCCTACTGCAACCATGGCAGCAGGCACATGGGCTACTCCAATGTCAAGGACAGATGCTGTGGCTGCTACAACTCCAGTGATGGGCACTGCAGGTATTCCAACGACATCAACAAGCAGTGAGGCTTCTCCAGTGCGAGCCACAAGCACTGTGGCTTCTTATTGCCAGCCACAAGCCCTGCGGCTACTGCAACCCCAGTGACTGGGACAGCGGCTACTACATGGCAACGATAGGCATAAACACTGCAGCTATTCCAGCCACTGCAACAAGCACAGCAGCTGCTGCAGTGCCAGCCAGAACAATGGGGCTACTCCAATGCCTGAGACAGACACTGCCGCTACTGCAACCTCACTGACGAGCAGTGAGGCTTCTCCAAACCAAGCCTCATGCTCTGCGGGTACTCAAAGTACTGTGACAGACACATCAGCCACTCGAATGCAAAGGACAGGACCTGTGGCTACTCCAGCCACATCAACAAGCACTGTGACTAATACAACCCCAGGCACAAGCACTTCAGTTGCTCCACCACCAGTTTTAAGCTCTGCAGTCATTCCAACTCTAGGAAGATGCAATGGGGCTACTCTAAGGCCTGCAACATAGGCAGTGCCTAGATCAACCCTACCCAGAAGCACTGTGCCTTCTCCAACGCCACTGACAAACACTGCTGCTTCTCCAATGCCATCGACAAGCAGTGAGGCTTCTCCAACCCAAGCCCTAAGAACTGTGCCTACTGCAACCATGGCAGCAGGCACATGGGTTACTCCAATGCCAAGGACAGGTGCTGCGGCTGCTACAACTCCAAAGACAGGCACTGCAGGTATTCCAGCCACATCAACAAGCAGTGAGGCTTCTCCAGTGCGAGCCACAAGCACTGTGGCTTCTCACTGCCAGGCACAAGACCTGCGTCTTCTCATTGCCAGCCACAAGCCCTGCAGCTACTGCAATCCCTGCGACTGGGACTGTGGCTACTACATGGCAACAATAGGCATAAACACTGCAGCTATTCCAACCACTGCAACAAGAACAGCAGCTGCTGCAGTGCCAGCCACAGCAACGGGGCTACTCGAATGCCTGAGACAGACACTGCCGCTACTGCAACCTCATCGACAAGCAGTGAGGCTCCTCCAACCCAAGCCCTAAGAACTGTGCCTACTGCAACCATGGCGACAGGCCCATGGGTTACTCCAATGCCAAGGACAGGTGCTGCGGCTGCTACAACGGCACTGCAGGTATTCCAGCCACATCAACAGTGAGGCTTCTCCAGTGCGAGCCACAAGCACTGCAGCTTCTCATTGGCAGCCAGAAGCCCTGCGGCTACTGCAACCCCCGTGACTGGGACAGTGGCTACTACATGGCAACGATAGGCATAAACACTGCAGCTATTCCAGCCACTGCAACAAGCACAGCAGCTACTGCAGTGCCAGTCACAGCAACGGGGCTACTCCAATGCCTGAGGCAGACACTGCCGCTACTGCAACCTCATTGACGAGCAGTGAGGCTTCTCTAAGCCAAGCCTCATGCTCTGCGGGTACTCCCCATACCCACAACTGCCCGCAGGTGACCCTCAAGTAACATCCTACACCCAAAACTGCTCCCAAGTGACCCCCTAGTGACCCCCAGACCAAAAACAGTTCCCCAAGTGTCCCCCAAATGAAATCCCAGACCCACAAGTGCCCTCCAAGTGACCCCAAAGACCCAGAGCTGCCCTCCAGTCATCTCCCAGACCTACAACAGCCCCACAACCACCCCCCAAGTGACCACTCAGACTCACAACTGCCCCCCAAGTGACCCCCCAGGCCCACAACTGCCCCCAAGTGACCCCCCAGACACACACCTGCCTGCCAAGAGGGCTCGCAGACCTACCTCTGCCCCCCAAGTGTTTACCCAGTGACCCCCAGAGCCATAACTGCCCCCAAATAATCCCCTCAGCCCTAAAATTGACCCCCTAGTGGCCTCCCGGACCCACAACTGCCTCCCAAATGACCCCCCAGTGATTCCCCAGACCCAAAGCTGCCTCCCAAGTGACCCCCAAGTGACTCCCCAGACCCACAACGTCCCCACAAGAGATCTCCCTGACCTACAACTGTTTCCCAGCTGACACCCCAGTCAGCCCCAGACCCATAACTGCCCCATGTGCTCCCCAAGTGATCCCCAACACCCACAACTGCCCCTCACTGCCCCGCTCCCATCCCGTTCCCATCCCATTCCCACCCCGCTCCCATCCCGCTCCATCTTGCTCCCATCCTGTTCCCATCCCGCTCCCATCCCGTTCCCACCCCGCTCCCATCCCGCTCCATCTTGCTCCCATCCTGTTCCCATCCCGCTCCCATCCCGTTCCCATCCCGCTCCCATCCAAGCTCCTTCCTGTTCCCATCCCTCTCCCATCCCGGCTCCATCCCATTCCCATCATGTTCCCATCCCACTCCCATCCCGGCTCCATCCTGTTCCCATCCCGGCTCCATCCCGTTCCCATCCCACTCCCATCCAGCTCCCATCCCGTTCCCATCCCGCCGCTCCATCCCGCTCCATCCCTTTCCCATCCCGTTCCCATCCTGCTCCCATCCCATTCCAATCCCACTCCTACCCCGCTCCCATCCCGCTCCCACCCCGCTCCCATCCCGTTGCCATCCCATTGCTATCCCATTCCCATCCCAACTCCATCCCGCTCTCATCCCATTCCCATCCCACTCCATCCCGTTCCCATCCCGCTCCATCCCTTTCCCATTACGTTCCCATCCTGCTCCCATCCCGTTCCAATCCCACTCCTACCCCGCTCCCATCCCGCTCCCACCCCGCTCCCATCCCGTTGCCATCCCATTGCTATCCCATTCCCATCCCAACTCCATCCCGCTCTCATCCCATTCCCATCCCACTCCATCCCGTTCCCATCCCGTTCCCATCCCGCTCCCATCCCGTTCCCATCCCACTCCATCTCGTTCCCATCCTGTTCCCATCCTGGCTCCATCCCGCTGCCATCCCAGCTCCATCCCGTTCCCATCCTGTTCCCATCCTGGCTCCATCCCGCTGCCATCCCAGCTCCATCCCACTCCATCCCGTTCCCATCCCGGCTCCATTCCATTCCCATCCCGCTCCCATCCTGCTCCCATCCCGTTCCCATCCCGCTCCCATCCCGTTCCCATCCCGTTCCCATCCCGCTCCCATCCCGTTCCCATCCCGCTCCTACCCCGCTCCCATCCCGCTCCCATCCCGTTCCCATCCTGCTCCATCCCGTTCCCATCCCAGCCTCATCCCGTTCCCATCCCCCTCCCATCCTGCTCCCATCCCGCTCCCATCCCGGCTCCATCCAGCTCCCATCCCGCTCCATCCCATTTCCATCCCGGCCCCATCCCGCTCCCATCCCGCTCCCATCCCGTTCCCATCCTGCTCCATCCCGGCCCCATCCCTCTCCCATCCCCCCTCCCATCCCGCTCCCATCCCGTTCCCATCCTGCTCCCATCCCGGCTCCTTCCCGCTCCCATCCCTCTCCATCCCGTTCCCATCCCGGCCCCATCCCGCTCCCATCCCGTTCCCATCCCGCTCCATCCCGTTCCAATCCCGGCCCCATCCCGTTCCCATCCTGCTCCCATCCCGGCTCCATCCCGTTCCCATCCCGCTCCATCCCGTTCCCATCCCGCTCCCATCTCGGCTCCCATCCCGTTCCCATCCTGACTCCGTCCCGTTCCCATCCCGCTCCCAGCCCGCTGCCATCCCGTTCCCATCCTGCTCCCATCCCGGCTCCATCCCGTTCTCATCCCGCTCCCATCCCGTTCCCATCCCGCTCCCATCCCGGCTCCATCCCACTCCCACCCCGCTCCCATGCCGCTCCCACCCCACTCCCATCCCGGCTCCATCCCACTCCCATCCTGCTCCCATCCCGTTCCCATCCCATTCCCATCCCGCTCCCATCCCGCTCCATCCCGCTCCCATCCCGTTCCCATCCCGCTCCATCTCAGCCCCATCCCTCTCCCATCCCCCTCCCATCCCGCTCCCATCCTGTTCCCATCCCGGCTCCATCCCGCTCCCATCCCGGCTCCATCCTGCTCCCATCCCGCTCCCATCCCGCTCCCATCCCGTTCCCATCCCGCTCCCATCCCGTTCCCATCCCGCTCCATCCAGGCCCCATCCCGCTCCCATCCCCTTCCCATCCCGCTCCCATCCCGTTCCCATCCCGCTCCCATCCCGGCTCCATCCCAGCCCCATCCCGCTCCCATCCCGTTCCCATCCCGCTCCCATCCCGGCTCCATCTCGCTCCCATCCCGCTCCATCCCATTCCCATCCCGCTCCTATCCTGCTCCCATCCCATTCCCATCCCGCTCCATCCCGTTCCCATCCCGGCCCCATCCCTTTCCCATCCTGCTCCCATCCCGGCTCCATCCCGTTCCCATCCCGCTCCCATCCCGCTCCCATCTCGTTCCCATCCTGTTCCATCCCGTTCCCATTGCGCTCCCATCCCGCTCCCATCTCGGTTCCCATCCCGTTCCCATCCCGACTCCGTCCCGTTCCCATCCCGCTCCCATCCCGCTGCCATCCCGCTCCCATCCCGTTCCCATCCCGCTCCCATCCCGCTGCCATCCCGCTCCCATCCCGTTCCCATCCCGTTCCCATCCCGTTCCCATCCTGCTCCCATCCTGTTCCCATTGATACAGAGGGTTGACCAATGTACAGGGGGGTAGTACAGGGATATTGTACAAGGGGGTTTTACAGGGGGGTTGTACAAGGCGGTTAGAGGAATTTGCTTGCTTAAACAAAAGTATTGTCTGTTGTAAATGCCTGCTGAGCAGAACAAAGGCACCTGGTCCTATTGATAAGCAAAAGCAGACACCTGGTCCTATTGGTAAGCAGCTATTGATAAGGAAAAGCAGACACTTGGTCGTATTGATAAGCAGCTATTGATAAGGAAAAGCAGACACTTGGTCGTATTGATAAGCAGCTATTGATAAGGAAAAGCAGACACTTGGTCCTATTGATAAGCAGCTATTGATAAGGAAAAGAAGACACTTGTTCCTATTGATAAGCAGCTATTGATAAGGAAAAGCAGAGGCCTGAATCTACTAACAAGGGGAGAAGCAGATGGTTTATGGCTGGGATACCGGGCCAAACCCTGAGGCCATATGTGAAGACTGAAAGGTGAAAAGTGCAAGGAGAGGAAGACTCATTTACTTCATCTTGAAGACCCCTACCCACAGGAGGAAGACTCAGTTACTTCATCTTGAGACCCCTGCCCATGACCAGAGGGGGCGATGCGCAGGCGCGGAGGACCTTCTGGCTCATTATAATACGAGCGGGGATAGGATATGAATATGTATAGGCGTGTTGTGCAACCTTATGAATATGTATAACTTTAGAGGATAAATGTAGAGGGAAACAACACTGAGGTACGCATGACTTTGAGGAATTATCCCCGTGCGTCTCAGCGCTGAATAAAAGCATACCTACTTTACAACTTCTAACAAGTTGTGGAGTTTATCCGCGCATCACCATCCCTCTCCCATCCCGTTCCCATCCCTCTCCCATCCCGCTCCCACCCCGCTCCCATCCCGTTCCCATCCCGTTCCCATCCCGTTCCCATCCCTCTCCCATCCCGTTCCCATCCCGTTCCCATCCCGCTCCCATCCCGTTCCCATCCCGCTCCCATCCCACGTTTTCCTTTCCACATTCCCCCCCGCCCCCCCCAGTCTCGGCGCGCCCGGCCCCTTCCCGCCGTCCCCTCCGTGGCGCCGGCTCTGACGTCATCCCCCCGCGCCGCCCGCTGTCATGGCGGCGGTGCAGGCGGAGGATCCTGTCGAGGGCTGGAGCTCACCCGCGTCTGCCCCGGGAGCAGGGTCAGGCCCCACAGCTCTGCTCCTGCCAGCGCTGCCGAGCCCTGCACTCACTCGATGGTGCCATCGGAGCGCCCCACACAGCGCAGCACGGGCTGGGCCGTTGCTCTGGCTCCGGCAGAGGCACAACTGCCTCGGGAAGCTGCCAGCGAGCAACGAGAGCTGAGAAGCGGCTGCAGAAGGGCTCTGCTGTGGGGCTGAAAGCCAAGGGTGCTGCAGGGAAAGGAAAGGAAGGGAAGGGAAAGGAGAGGAGAGGAGAGGAGAGGAAAGGAAAAAGACTGCAGAGCCTCAGCCCTTGGGCTTCCTTCAGAGGAGGTGGCGGTGCTGCCCTCCATCCTGGCTGTTCTCCAGGCCTGACCTGCCCTCAGGGGGCTGCAGGGGCCTCTGCCGAGGCCAGCAGCAGAGACAGGATGTTCTGCACAAATGTCTGCCCCTGATCCTGGGCCTGACTCGGTGCTCAGAGCTCTTCTGCAGCCAAATGGGGATCGTGTTTTGCAGTCACGCGGTCACAGCCTGGTTTGGGGTGGAAGGGACCTTAAAGCTCACCCAGTCCCAACCCCTGGGTGCCCAGTGGCCATGGGCACGATGCTGCCGCCATCACCAAGCCGTGGCGGTCGCTGTGGATTTGCCCGTTGTGACGGGGCCCCCACGGTGAGCGTGGGCTCTTTAAGGAGCGAGAGCCTTGCAGAAGAGACCCCTCTCTCAGGAGGCTGCATCTCCCGTGGCTGCCCTGCGCATCCAGGTACGTGTTCTTTGACTTTGCAATCCTGTTTTAGTGTTGGCCTCAAACACATTGTGGGTGCAAAGCAGGAGCCGTCTGTGTGCAGGAGCTGCTGTGTCAGAGGAGATGAGAAGGTGTCAGGGCCCACCGGGCTTAAAAGCGTTTATATTAGTGTGTATAATTTGTAATGATAATACATATGTTCCCGTGAAAGTCATTCAGAAAAACTAACACACACACACACACACACACACACACACACACACATATATATGTCTGAGCCTGTAACGCTGTGGCAGTTCTGTAAAGTCCACTTGCCAGCAGTCTTGTGGACAATTGCCTTTGTTGTTCCAGGTGGGGGGCCTCTTAGCATCGTAAACGAGGTTCACACTTCTTTATAACACTTTTATAATTCCAGTCATTTGCATACTCAGAACTTGGAGCTTTAAAGCCTCAGTCATTGATTTTGTTCCCCCTTGTGTTGCCTGGTGGTTTTCTTCTCATAAGAGGTTGGGCAGCTATTACTTGCCTGTTTGGTGTAACCCACCATCCTTCATCGTGTTTCTTGGCTCCTAAGACGAGGTAATTTTCCATCCTCTGTTTGATAACTTGGAACTTCATTATCCAAGCTCTGATACTGATGAGGCAATATTAATGAAAGGTCCCCACCCACAGCTTCTTTGGCTGCTTTGTCAGCAATGTGATTACCGATATTCACTGGAGTGTTATCAAACTGATGTGCCTTAAAAGCAAATTTTGACTTTCTGACAATTTCGGAAGTCTCAGTAGCACCACCAGCTCAGCTTTCTGTGCTGATGTGTTGGGGGAGGAGGAATGCAGGGCTTTAGTGTCTCTTATGTTTGGTTTAGCTCTATTATGTTATGGTCTGTAAACAGTTGTGAGTCAGCTCTCCTGCTTCTGGATCTGTTGTCAAAACCACTGCTGGTTCTAAAGGTTTGATACTTTCAACTCTACGTCCTCTTGTCATAGAAGTGCAGCCTGCCTGGGGAAAGCCCCTGACTACTTTTCTGTTCCAGAATGGTTATTAGCATGTGAAGTACAAATACAGACCATTTTTGTCCCAATGGATTCAATACATTTTTCTGTTAGAGGCTCTAGTTCTTTTCTTGCTTCCAGTTTTATAGGATACTGTTTCTGTCTTAGCAGTGTGATGTTTGGTTTTAGAAGAATAGTTACTGCTGCTGCATCTCGTGATTGTCCTGGTGCTCTGGCAGCCCATATTTGCAGATACACCCGCTTCCTCTGGGATATCCGGCTCAGTACCTGGTTTCTGTAACATAAAAACTCGGGCCTCCACAGCCTTTTCATCAGGAACATGTACCTGAATTTTCTTTCTTTAACCCTAATTGCTGCATGTAATTTACTCAGTGTGCTGTTATCCAATAGCAGCAGAGGGCACTCAGGCATGCAAAGGAATTTATGGGTCAACATCTGTTTGCCAGTTTCTCAAATGCAAAGGAAGGCCGGGTTCCTGTCCACCTGTGGCACCAGTGCCTGAAGCTGTTTGTTTGCTTAATTGCCCTTTACAAGTATTTATAACAGAATAAGTAGTTTCTGTTTCTACAAGAACTTTTACCTTCTCATTCCCCAACCTAACTGTAGCCAGGGGCTCTGCTGGGGTGGGATTCAAATCTTCCCCCGCTCCTCCTCAGTCTTCCTCTAAAGTAATAATTCTCTCTGCCTGTCCTGACGTTCCACTAAATCTCTGGTGTTTATTTTGATTCTGAGGGCATTTTCCCTTTGAGTGCAACCTGTGGAGTCTGTTCACAAACCTTTCCATGTAATCCTTGTTTCCTCCCCTCCCTTTCTTGGGGGATAGCTACAGGCAGCAATTTTTCTCTCTCTTCTTTCCCCTAAAGATTCCAGTTTTACTCTGGAGCTTATCTTATGCTCCCGCATATATATTAACAGATTCCTAGTTGAAACCTGACACACTATAACCCACAAAACGCAATATTGTATTATATTAATAATTATATTAATTCTATCAATAATAGATATATTAATAATCAGGGACTGAAAGCCCTCCCCAGTACCATTGAACCATTTGAACCATTGCAGAGAACTTGCACCAGAGCAATATTGGTCCGATTGTGATAAGTCTCCAAAGCCACATCCATTATTTTTACCAAATCACATTGGTCCTCCCCCTTAAGCTTTTGTACCTTTTTCCTTATGTTTTCCATGGATTGACTTTTTGTTAACTGGCCTAACTCTTTCCTTCCTTCCTCTGATTCGGGATCAATATTAGTATATTTAGACATCACCTCTTTTAATCTTCCCATGAATCCAGCAGTTGATTCATTTACATCTGGCTTTATTTCATATAGCTTAGACCAGCTCACTGCCTTGGGGACCGCATTCCTAGTACTGACTAAAATCTACCTCCGATATTGTTTCAAAGCTTGCCTGTCCCAGTTAGGATTGGGGTTAGGAATGTGAAGATTCACTGTACCTATCGCTGTGCCTGCTGTTATTTGTTGCTCTACTGCGGTCCGAGTCGTACGAATAATCGTATTTCTGTCAACACTCTGAAAGCATGATGTGTAATTACCAGCCACTTGTTTCCAACTCTTCAAATCTACAATGGTAAAGGGAATCTTCATCATGAGCAGACCATCATTACACACAGCTTGTCTTAAAGGTGCAGTCACAGTTTCGCCTCATTTTCCCCTAGTTTGCCTTGCTGTAAGGCAAAATCCTTCAGCCCCACCCCCCTATATCTCAGGTGCCTGTGCTGGTGCTTGTGCTTGATCCTCATTGTCAGCACCTTCAGCCCCATTATTCACAATACCCCTTCTCCAGGGGCCTACCATCAAATCCAAATCCTCCTCCACATTCCTCAGATGTTTGGTGCATAACTGCCCTGTGGTGCACAAAGACCAATGGCATTTAAGCAAATTTTACTGTCTTTCTCCAAGGACAATACTGACAGGTCCTGGAGCGCAAAATGAAAACTGCAATCCTTTTGCTGTTCCAGATGATATCTCAAAGTAAAAAACATTTCTGCATAAGCTACTTCATCCCACTTTCCTTCTCGTCTCAAGAATGACATGTGACAGTATTTTACCAGAGTCTCCTGAGTAACCGAACCCCTCGGGGCTCCACCGCTTTGTTCCGGTCTCCCGAGTGACTGAACTACGCAGGGGTTCACCGATTTGTTTGCAGTGTTGTGAAATGCAACCCAGTGGGGATTTCTTCAAAGCCCCCTTTGGAGGCAGTGGTACCCATGATCCTGACCTCCACCAAATACCAAAGTCCAGACAACCAAAACTAAACTGCCTTTTACCCACCGCGCAGGGCGTCCCTCTCTGCCTTACGTGGAAAGGGGCCAAAAAGAATGCCTTTTTAAAGACATTAAATCGGGGTCTCCCCGAGGTCCCGCGTTGGCCCTTCAGGCAAACTCCCCCGATGCCAGCGTGAAGGTCCCAGGGACTCCCCGGATCCATGGGAAACACGGCTGAGTGTCCCTGTTCAGGCGCCAAATTGTTACCCTAAAAGTCGGTCAGAGAAACTCTCTAAGGCTCAATTTGGACTTTCAGAAAGCAGCATTCTTTATTGCAGCGCTGGGCGCACACACGAATCCTTTCACAAGGGTGAGCACACCTGGTACTTGCCGACAGCAGCTCTATATTTAACATACTCATGCATATTCACAGCTTTTCCAACAACTGGTTCTAATATTTGCATCCTCATTACGCATGCGCTTTCTTGCTGAGTGGGGTCTTTGGTGAGCACCGATAGTCTTCCTCACTGTGTTTACTGAATGACCTCAGTGCTTGCTCAAGCTCGCAAGGTCCTAGTGCCCAGTTAGCAGTTGCTATGTCCTTGCTTCTGCTCTGTTCCAGTCTCGCCCCACGCTGGGCACCGCTCTGCTGTCTTGAAGGCTGGCATCCGTGGTCTTATTTACTGTCTCCTTAGGTGTTACCAGTTCCATGATGTTCCTTCTCCCATCAGCCAAACCTTCCTTTCTCTCTACATGTTAGTAAGGTAGAACAATTTGGCCTATTCTCCTATGCTAGAGGCGCACACACTGTTGTTAGTGTAAGATTTAAGGTTACAATGCATTCAAAGAGAATCGGCTGCCCTGGGATTGATGGACCCCCCATTCTTGGTAGACGGGGAGTCCCTCAGAAAACTGAGCCATCCTGAAGAGTTCTGGGGACCAGCCTGAATCCCAAAATCCTCCCTGCATCCCCCCAGACCCAAAGCCCACAGCTCCAAAGCCGCCCCGGCTCAGCACAGTGGCACAGACTTGCTAAAAAAGGGGTGTCCCAAAAAGTGGTGTTCCCCCAACACCTGCCCTGGGGGCCCATCAAGATGCGAACACACAGGGGGGACCCCAACATTGCTTTTGGTTCAGTAGTGAATGAAGTGGGCCAGAGGGGGTGGATCCCCCAAAAGGGGCACCCCAATGAAGGGGCAAACCAAAACCACGCTGCACCCCAAAAGGGCCCTGGAAGCACCCAAAGCAATCGTGGTGCCCCCTAAATCCTAGGGTAACCCCAAATCTCCCTGAAGCAGCACAAAAGCAGGCAGGACCCCCAAGTGGGGGCCTGGGGCAGCACAAAAGTCACCCACACCCTTCCATCACCCTGGCCCCCCCCAGATGAACCCAGGGACACAAAATCCTGGAGGGGCCCCACCAAACACCCACCCCCAACTGAGGGTACCCCAGAAAAGCTGCTCCCCCCCTCCAATGCCACCCAGCCCCAAATTGCTTCTTGTTGCTCCCAAACCACACCTCATGGGGCACCCCAGCTCCCCTGTCTCTGGTATCAGGGAGTTGGGGGGCCAGCCCCGGAGTGGGGGTTGCCTAATTTGGGATGTCCCACCAAAAGACCAAGGAGGTGTGGTGGGGGATGGAGGGTAGGAAGCTCTGCAGAGGGATCTGGGCAGGCTGGATCCATGGGCTGTGGCCAATGTGTTGAGGGTCAAGAAGGCAAAGTGCAGGGTCCTGCGCTTGGGCCACAACAACCCCCTGCAACGCTCCAGGTTTGGGGAAGAGGGGCTGAAAACTGCTCATGGGAAAGGAGCTGGG
Organism: Pezoporus flaviventris; assembly: GCF_033815535.1. Taxonomy (NCBI): domain Eukaryota; kingdom Metazoa; phylum Chordata; class Aves; order Psittaciformes; family Psittacidae; genus Pezoporus; species Pezoporus flaviventris. Next base: position 103,375 of record NW_026892851.1, on the reverse strand, counting down.
GGTGCTGATTGATGGAGCTGAACATGAGCAGCTTGTGCCCAGGCAGCCAGGAAGCTCCCAGCATCCTGGCCTGGATCAGCACCAATGTGGCAGCAGGGCCGGGGCAGTGGTTGTGCCCCTGCACTGAGCACTGCTGAGGCCGCACCTCGAATCCTGGGTTCAATTCTGGGTCCTTCACTACAAGAGAGACATTGAGGTGATGGAGGGGGGCCAGAGAAGGGCAGCGGAGCTGGTGCAGGGCCTGGAGCACAGGGGTGATGGGGAAGGTCTGAGGAACCTGAGGGGTTCAGTCTGGAGAAGAGAAGGCTCAGGGGGGACCTGATTGCTCCCTACAACTGCCTGACAGTAGGATGGAGCCAAGAGGGGCTGGACTCTGCTCCCAAGGAACAAGGGATGGGACAAGAGGAGACGGCCTCAAGCTGCACCAGAGGAGGTTTAGATGGAGCTGAGGAACAATTTGCCCAGGAAGCTAGGGTCCAGGTTAGAAAAGCTGAGGCCCAGTTAGAATTAAAATAGGCTAGGGAAGTTAAGGAAAACTGGAAGGAATTCTTCAGGTACGTAGCAAATAAAAAACAGACTCAGGAAGCTCTCAGGAGAACTGGCTACACAGGATTTGGAGAAGGCTGAGGTTCTGAATGACTTCTTTGCCTCAGTCTTCACTGGCCAAGGCTCTGACCGCACCACCCGAGTCTTGGAAGGCAGACGCAGGGACTGTGAGAATGAAGACCTTGCGCCCACTGTAGGAGAGGAACTGGTTTGAGACCATCCTAAAAATCTGAACGTGCACAAGTCCGTGGGTCCTGATGAGATCCATCCACGGGTCCTGAAGGAGCTGGAGAATGAAGTTGCGAAGCCGCTGGCCATCGTATTTGAGAAATCATGGCAGTCAGGTGAAGTTCCCGATGACTGGAAAAAGGGAAATATAACCCCCATTTTCAAGAAGGGGAAAATGGATGACCTGGGGAATTACAGAGCAGTCAGTCTCACCCCTGAGCCTGGCAACATCTTGGAGCAGATTCTCCTGGAAGGCATGCTAAGGCACATGAAAGTCAACAAGGTGCTTGGTGACAGCCAGCAGGGCTTCACTGAGGGGAAATCCTGCCTGACCAATTTGGTGGCCTTCTATGATGGGGCTACAGAACTGATGGACAGGGGTAGAGCAGTTGATGGCATCTACCTGGACTTGTGCAAAGCGTTCGACACGGTCCCACACGACATCCTTGTCTCTTAAATTGGAGAGACATCAATTTGATGGACGGACCACTGGGTGGATAAAGAACTGGCTGGATGGCCGCACGCAAAGAGTTGTGGTCAATGGCTCAATGTCCGGCTGGAGACCAGTAACGAGTGGCGTCCCTCAGGGATCGGTGTCGGGACCGGTCTTGTTCAACATCTTCGTCGCTGACATGGACAGTGGGATTGAGCGCGCCCTCAGCAAGTTTGCCGATGACACCGAGCTGTGTGGTTCGGTTGATACCCTGGAGGGAAGGAATGCCATCCAGAGGGACCTCGACACGCTTGTGAGGTGGGCTGATGCCAACCTCATGAAGTTTAACCATGCCAAGTGCAAGGTCCTACACCTGGGTCGGAGCAATCCCAGGCACAGCTACGGGTTGGGCAGAGAAGAGATTCAGAGCAGCCCTGCGGAGAAGGACTTGGGGGTGTTGGTTGATGAGAAAATGAACATGAGCCGGCTTCAGTGTGCGCTTGCAGCCCACAAAGCCAACCGTATCCTGGGCTGCATCAAAAGGAGCGTGACCAGCAGAGCAAAGGAGGTGATCCTGCCCCTCTACTCTGCTCTTGTGAGACCTCACCTGGAGCACTGTGTGCAGTTCTGGTGTCCTCAACATAAAAAGGACATGGAACTGTTGGAACAAGACCAGAGGAGGCCACAAGGATGATCAGGGACTGGAGCACCTCCTGTATGAAGACAGGCTGAGGAAGTTGGGGCTGTTCAGCCTGGAGAAGAGAAGGCTGCGTGGAGACCTCATAGCAGCCTTCCAGTATCTGAAGGGGGCCTATAGGGATGCTGGGGAGGGACTCTTCAGTAGGGACTGTAGTGAAAGGACAAGGGGTAACGGGTTAAAACTGAAACAGGGGAAGTTTAGATTGGATCTAAGGAGGAAATTCTTTCCTGTGAGGGTGGTGAGGCACTGGAATGGGTTGTCCAGGGAGGTTGTGAATGCTCCATCCCTGGCAGTGTCCAAGACCAGGCTGGACGAGGCCTTGGGTGCCATGGTTTAATGTGAGGTGTCCCTGCCCATGGCAGGGGGGTTGGAACTGGATGATCTTAAGGTTCTTTCAAACCCTAACTATTCTATGATTCTGTGATTCTAAAACCAGCCCCAAAACACCCCAAAACTAACTTGTCCTGCTTCTCCGAGGAGATACAGGGTCAGAGCCTCAAAACAGCCCCAAAACAGCCCCAAAACAGGACAAAACCACCCCAAAAACACCGTGTCCTGCTTCTCCTGTGGATACGGGGTCAGAGCCACAAAACAGACCCAAAACAGCCACAAAACATGACAAAACCCAAGCAAAAAACAGCCCAAAACACACATAGCAAACTCCAAAACAGGCCAAAACCACACCAAAATCACCTTGTCTTGCTTCTCCTATGGGATACAGGGTCAGAGCCCCCAAACAGACCCAAAACAGGCCAAAAACACTCAAAACCCACCAAAAGAGACCCAAAACAGTCCAAAACCTCCTTATCCTACTTCTCCAATGGGATGCAGGGTCAGAGCATCAAAACAGAACAAAAACAGGACAAAAACAACCCTAAACACCCCAAAACCCAGCCCAAAACCACCTAGTCCTGCTTCTGCTATGGGATACAGGGTCAGAGCCCCCAAAAAGCCCCCAAAAAGAGAAAAAAACATTCCAAAACCACTAAAACAGCCCCAAAATACCCCAAAACCACCCTGTCCTCCTTCTCCTATGGGATACAGGGTCAGACCCCAAAACACCCCAAAAACAGGACAAAACCACTCCAAAACCACCTTGTCCTGCTTCTCCTTTGGAATAGAGGGTCAGAGCCCCAAACAGACCCAAAACTGCCTCAAAACACCCCAAAAACCACCCCAAGACCACCTTCTCCTGCTTCTACTATGGGACACAGGGTCAGAACCCAGAAACAGCCCCAAAACAGGACAAAAACAACACAAAACACCCCCAAAACCACCCTAAAGCCACGTAGTCCTCCTTCTCCTTTGGGATACAGGGTCAGAGCCCCAAAACATCCCAAAATCAGGACAAAACATCCTCAAAAACACCTTGTCCTGCTTCTCCTATGGGATACAGGGTCAGAGCTGCAAAACAGCCCTAAAAAACGCCAAAAACAACCAAAAACACCCCAAAACCACCCCTATGGTGGTTTGCTTGTCCTGCTTCTGCTATGGGATACAGGGTCAGAGCCCCCAAACAGCTCCAAAACAGCCCCAAAACAAGCGAAAACCAGCCCAAAAGACACAAAGTAAACCCCAAAACAGGCCAAAACCAGCCCAAAATCACCTTGTCCTGCTTCTCCTGTAGGATACAAAGTGAGAGCCCCGAAACACACCCAAAACACCCCAAACGACCCCAAGGTCACATTTTCCTGTTCTCCACTGGGACACAGGGTCAGAACCCGAAAACAGACCTAAAACAGGACAAAACACAAAACCATTCCAAACCAACCTTAAACCACCCTAAAACCACCCCAAAATCACCTTCTCCTGCCGGATACAGGGTCAGAGCCCCAAAACAGACCAAAACCAGGCCAAAAACAACCCAAAACACGCCAAAACCCACCCCCAAACCACCTTGTCCTCTTTCTCGTATGGGATGCAGGGTCAGAGCTCCAAAACAGATCAAAAACAGCCTCAAAACACCCCAAAAAACACCCCAAGGCCACCTTATTCTGCTTCTGCTATGGGACACAGGGTCAGAACCCCAACACAGCCCTAAAACAGGACAAAAAGAACCCAAAACGATTCAAAACCACCCCAAACCACACTAAAACCATCCCAAAACCACCTTGTCCTGTTTCTCCTGTGGGATACAGAGTCAGAGCCCAGAAACAGACAGAAAAAAAGGCCAAAAACAACCCAAAACACCCCAAAACGACCTTGTCCTGCTTGTACTATGGGATAAAGGGTCAGAGCCCCAAAAGAGCTCAAAACCGGCCAAAAACAGTCAAAAACCAGCAAAACAGGACCTAAACCACCCCAAAACCTCCTTGTCCTGCTTCTCCTATAGGATACAGGGTCAGACCCTCAAAACAGACCAAAAACAGGATGAAAACAACCCAAAACACCCCAAAACCACCCTGTCCTGCTTCTCCTATGGGATACAAGGTCAGACCCAAACCACCCCAAAACCATCTCCAAAACCCCCAAACAAACCCAAAACCAACTTGTCCTGTTTCGCCTATGGAACACAGGGTCAGAGCCCCAAAACAGGCCAAAACCAGGCCAAACCACCCCAAAACCAACTTGTCCTGCTTCTCCTATGGGACACAGGGTCAGCACAGGGTCAGAGCCTCAAAACAGACCCAAAAGAGGCCAAAAAAAGCCCCAAACACCCCAAAAACCAGGACAAAACCACCTTGTCCTCCTTCTGCTATGGGATACAGTGTCAGGGCCCCAAAAAAGACCTAAAACAGAACAAAACAACCCCAAAACAACCCCAAAACCACCTTGTCCTGCTTCTCCTATGGGATACAGGGTCAGAGCACCAAAAAAGACACAAAACATGACAAAAATAGGAAAAAACCACCCCAAAACCACATTGTCCTGCTTCTCCTGTGGGATATAGGGTCGGAGCATCAAAACAGACTCAAAACAGGCCAAAAACTGGAAAAAAACAGGCCAAAACACCCAAAGCAAACCCCAAAACAGGCCAAAAGCACACCAAAACCACCTTGTCCCACTTCTTCTGTGGGGTACAAAGTCAGAGCCCCAAAACTGACTCAATACAGGACAAAAACAACCCAAAACACGCCAAAAAACACGCCAAAACCATCTTGTCCTGCTTCTGCTGTGGGATACAAAGTCAGAGCCCCAAAACTGACTCAAAACAGGACAAAGATGACCCAAAACACGCCAAAAACCACCCCAAAACCACCTTCTTTTGCTTCTCCTGTGGGACACAGGGTCAGAGCCCCAAAACAGACCCAAAACAGGAAAAAAACAACCCAAAACACCCCCTGAACAGCCCAAAACCACCCTGTCCTGCTTCTCCTATCACATACAGGGTCAGAGCCTCAAAACAGACCCAAAACAGGCCAAAAAACAGCCCACAACACCCCCAAAACCAGGACAAAACCACCTTGTCCTCCTTCTGCTATGGAACACAGGGTCAGAGCCCCAAAACAGGCCAAAACCAGGCCAAACCACCCCCAAAGCACCTTGTCCTGCTTCTCCTATGGGACACAGGGTCAGAGCCCCAAAACAGACCCAAAACATGACAAAAACATGCCAAAACCCCCAAAACAGCTCCAAAACATCTCAAAACATCCTTCTCCTGCTTCTCCTATGGGATACAGTGTCAGAGGCCCTAAACACCCCCAAAACAGGACAAAACTACCCCAAAACCAACTTGTCCTGCTTCTCCTCTGGGATACAGGGTCAGAGTTCCAAAACAGACCCAAAACAGGACAAAAACAACCCAGAACACCCCAAAAACCATCCCAAAACCACCTTGTCCTGCTTCTCCTATGGGATACAGGGTCAGAACCCCAAAACAACCCAAAATAGAAAAAAAAAGAGGCCAAAACCAAGCAAAAACCCCCAAAACAAACCCCCAAAACAGGCCAAAAGCACTCCAAAATCACCTTGTCCTGCTTCTTCTATGGAACACAGGTCAGAGCCCCAAAACAGGACAAAACCAACCTAAAACCTGCCCAAACCACCTTGTCCTACTTCTGCTGTGGGATACAGGGTCAGAGCCCGAAAACAGACCCAGAACAGGTCAAAAACACTCCAAAACCCCCCCAAACACCCCAAAACCACCCCAAACCCACCTTGTCCTGCTTGTCCTATGGGATACAGCGTCAGAGCCCTAAAAAAGACCCAAAACAGACCAAAAACAAGCCAAAACACCCCAAAAACGACCCCAAGGTCACATTTTCCTGCTTCTCCTATGGGACACAGGGTCAGAACCCCAAAAAAGCCCTAAAAGAGGACAAAAAAAAACCCCAAACCTTCAAAATCACAACGAAACCACGCTAAAATCACCCCAAAATCACCTCTCCTGCAGGATACAGGGTCAGAGCCACAAAACAGACCCAAAACAAACCAAAACCAAACCAAAAGACCCCAAAAGCCCCCCTAAGGGCAACTTGTCTTGATTCTCCTATGGAACACAGGGTCAGAACCCCAAAACAGCATTAAAACAGGACAAAAGCAACCCAAAACGATTCAAAACCACCCCCAAACCACGCTAAAACCACACCAAAATCACCTTCTCCTGCTTCTCCTGTAGGATACTGTGTCAGAGACCCAAAACAGACCCAAAACTGGAAAAAACAAGCCAAAACACGCCCAAAACCAACCAAAAACCACCTTGTCCTGATTCTCCTATGGGATACATGGTCAGATCCCCAAAAGAGACCCAAAAGAGACCAAAAATAACCCAAACACCTCAAAACACCCCAAAACCACCTTGTTTCGCTTCTCCTATGGTATACATGGTAAGAGCCCCCAAACAGCTCCAAAACAGGCCAAAAACAGTCAAAAACCACCAAAACAGCGCAAAACCACCCCAAAACCACCCTGTCCTGCTTCTCCTATGGGATACAGTGTCAGACCCCAAAAACACCCCAAAACCACCTTGTCTCGCTTCTCCTATGGAATACAGGGTCAAAGCCTCAAAACAGCCACAAAACAGACTAAAACCAGTCAAAACCCACCAAAAACCACACCAAAAACACACCAAAACCACCTTGTCCTGCTTCTTCTATGAGATACAGGATCAGAGCTCCAGAAGAGACCCAAAACAGTCTCAAAACACCCCAAAAAACACCCCAAGGCTACCTTGTTCTGCTTCTCCTATGGGACGTCAGAACCCCAAAACAGCCCTAAAAGAGGACAAAACCAACCCAAAACCATTCAAAACCACCCCGAAACCACCCTAAAACCACCCCAAAATCACCTTCTCCTGCTTCTCCTGTGGGATACAGCATCAGAGCCCAAAACCAGACCCAAAACAGGCCAAAACCAACCCAAAACACCCCAAAACCCAGCCCAAAACCACCTTGTCCTGCTTCTGCTATGGGATACAGTGTCAGAGCCCCCAAACAGCCCCAAAACAGGACAAAATCAGTCAAAAACCCCCCAAAACAGCCCCCAAACCAGCCTCAAACCCACCTTGTCCTGCTTCTCGTATTGGACACAGGGTCAGAGCAACAAAACAGAACCAAAAAAGGACAAAAACATCTCAAAACCACCTTCTCTTGCTTCTCATGAAGAATACAGGGTCAGAGCCCCAAAACAGCCCCAGAAACGGCCAAAAAAACCAAAACACCCCAAAACCCAGCCCAAAACCACCTTGTCCTGCTTCTGCTATTTGATACAGGGCCAGAGCTCCAAAACAGGCCAAAACCAGACGAAAACCAGAACAAAACACACAAAGCAAACTCCAAAACAGGCCAAAACCACCCCAAAATCACCTTCTCCTGCTTCTCCTGAGGGATACAAAGAGCCCTGAAGAAGACAAAACAGAACAAAAACAACCCCAAAAAAATCCAAAACGACCCTAAGGTCACATTTTCCTCCTCCGCCTATGGGACACAGGGTCAGAACTCCAAGACAGCCCTAAAACAGGACAAAAAAAAAAACCAAAACCATTCAAAACCTCCCCTAAACCACCCTAAAACCACCCCAAAATCAACTTTTCCTGCGGGATACAGGGTCAGAGCCCCCAAACAGCCCCAAAACCGGACAAAACCAACCCAAACCCCCCAAAACACCCCAAAACCACCTTGTTTTCCTTCTCCTATAGCATACAGGGTCAGAACTCCAAAACAGCCTTAAAACAGGGCAAAACCAACCCAGCCCAAAATCACCTTGTCCTGCTTCTCCTGTGGGATACAGGGTCAGAGCCCCAAAAGAGACACAAAGCTGCCCCAAACCACCCCAAAACCCACCCCAAACCACCTTGTCCTGTTTCTCCTATGGGTGGCTCCCAGTGAGAACCCAAAACAGCCCCAAATCACCCCAACCCCCCCAAAATGGAACCTTCTGGAGGTCGCTGTGGAGCTGCTTTAGCCTGGCCTCGAGCTGCGACACCTTCTGGGGTAGGTCCAAGGCTGGGGGGGGGGGGGGGGGGGGGCAAAGGGGAATGGGGGGGGGGGGGCACTGGGGTGTCCCCAATATGGGGGGAGGATCCCAGACCCACATGTGGGGGTCCCAGCCCCACATACAAGGGGGACATGGGGGGGGTCTCCATATGGGGTGGGGGTCCCTGTACCTGATGGGGGGGCGCCCACCCGCAGCCTCTCGGGGGGGGGGGGGGGGTGTCAGGGCTCAGCACCGGCTCCATGAGGGAGAGCAGGGACACGCCTGGGGGGTGGCACGTCAGCACCCCAAAACCAGACCAAAACAACCAAAATACCACAAAACCAGCCCAAAACAACCAAAATACCCCCAAACCAGCCCAAACCAGCCCAAAACCAGCTCAAAACACCCCAAAACATCTGAAAACCAGCCCAAAACACCCCAAAACACTCTGAAACACCCCTACAACACCCCAAAACACTCTGAAACACCCTCAAACCAGCCTAAAATATTCGCAAAACAGCCCGAAACACCCCAAAACATCCTGAAACACCCACAAAGCAGTCTCAAACACCCCAAACCACCCCAAACAGCCCTGAAACAGCTCAAAGCACCCCAAAACCAGCCCAAAACCCCCTCCACAACAGTTTAACACCCCAAAAACATCCTGAAACAACCCCAAAACTCCATGGTACCCCAATCAACCACGGGCATCTCCATCCCTCCCTACACTGCTGGCACCCCTAAATGACCCCAAACCCCATCTTTCTTGAGCCCCATAAGGAAGGGTCCCCACACCCAGCATGTTGGGGTGCAGGGATGCTGCTTTGGGTGACAGCCCCAGCTCATGGCCCTGCAGCAGGCTCTCCCACAGCCTCAGTCTAGAACCCAGGTGGGTCACCATGGCAACGGGTCAAAACGGGGCCCTTTGTGACCTCATTTGTGTCACCCTACTTGAGTGCTTTGCTCAGGGGAGCAGACAGTGACAGGAAAGAGCAGGAGGAAGGAGCCACTGGGTTGCTGCTGAGCTCAAGCCCTGTTGGTTTGGTCCAAGCTTTCCCCTTCGCTACCCCCTGTTTGGAGGTGTTTGGGGTTGTTTGAGGGTGTTTTGGGGGTGTTAAACTGTTGTGCTGAGCCCCAACACCCCCCCCCCCCCGCAGAGGCCGCGGGGGGGCACCCCCCCCATCGGGTCCAGGGACCCCCCCCATGTCCCCCCTTGTATGTGGGGCTGGGACCCCCACATCTGGGTCTGGGATCCCCACACCAAGATGGGGACACCCCAGTGCCCCTCCCCATTGCCCTTTAACCCCCCCCCCCCATCCTTGGACCTACCCCAGAAGGTGTCGCAGCTCGAGGCCAGGCTAAAGCAGCTCCACAGCGACCTCCAGAAGGTTCCATTTTGGGGGGGTTGGGGTGATTTGGGGCTGTTTTGGGTTCTCATTGGGTGGCACCTATAGGAGCAGCAGGACAAGGTGGTTTGGGGTGGTTTTGAGGTGTTTTGGGGGTGTTTTTTGAAGTGTTATGGGGCTGTTTTGGGGCTCTGACCCTGCATCCCGTAGGAGAAGCAGGACAAGGTGGTTTTGGGCTGCTTTTTGAGGGGTTTTGGGTCTGCTTTGGGGCTGTGAGCCGGTATCCCCTAGGCGAAGCAGGACAAGGTGGTTTTGGGACTGTTTTGGGGGTGGCTTTGGGATGTTTTTGTCATATTTCAGGTCTATTTTGAGGCTCTGACCCTGTATCCCATAGGAGAAGCAGAAGGTGTTTTTGAGGTGTTTTGGGCCTTTCGGAGGGTTTTGGAGTATTTTTGTCCTCTTTTGGGGCTGGTTTGAGGCTCTGACCCTGTATCCCATAGCAGAAGCAGAAGAAGGTGGTTTTGAGGTGTTTTGGGCCTTTTGGGGGGTTTTGGAGGAGAAGCAGGAGGTGATTTTGGGGTGGTTTTGGGGTTTGCTTTAGGTGTTTTGGCCTGTTTTTTGCCTGGTTTTCTCCTGTTTTGGGGGTGTTCTGGGGCTCTGACCCTGTATCTCATAGGAGACGCAGGACAAGGTGGTTTTGGGGTGTTTTGGGGGTGTTTGGGGTTGTTTTTGACGTCCTTTGGGTCTTTTTTTGGGCCCTGCCGCTGTATCCCCTAGGAGAAGCAGAAGGAGGTTTTGAGGTGTTTTGGTGCTGTTTTGGGGGTTTTGTCCTATTTTTGTCATTTTTTTGTCTTTTTTGGGGCTCTGAACCCGTATCCCATAGGAGAAGCAGGACAAGGTGGTTTTGGGGTGGTTTTGGGGTGTTTTACGGGTTGTTCTGGGTGTTTTGGCTTGGATTTCGCCTGGTTTTGTCCTTTTTTTGTCCTGTTTATGGCTGTTTGGGGGCTGTGAATGTGTACCCTGGAGTAGAAGCAGGACAAGTTGGTTTTGGGGTGGTTTTGTCCTATTTTTGTCATCTTTTGTGTCTTTTTTTTGTGGCTCTGACCCTGCATCTCATAGGAGAAGCAGGAGAAGATGGTTTTGGGGCATTTTTGTTCTGTTTTTGGTCTGTTTTGCGGCCCTGACACTGTATGTCATAGCAGAAGGAGGACAAGGACGTTTTGTCCTGCTTTTTGGGGTGTTTTGGGGTGTTTTTGGCCTGTTTTGGGTCTGTTTTGAGGCTCTGACCCTGTGTCCTACAGAAGAAGCAGGACAAGGTGGTTTGGGTTGGTTTGGGGGGTTTTGGAGCTGGTTTTGGGGTTTCTGGAGTGTTTTTGTCCTGTTTTGGTCTGTTTCAGGGGCTCTGACCCTGTATCCCACATGAGAAGCAGGACAAGGAGGTTTTGGGGCTTTTTTGTTCTGTTTTAGGTCTGTTTTGGGGCCCTGACACTGTATCTCATAGCAGAAGGAGGACAAGGTGGTTTTGTCCTGCTTTTTGGGGTGTTTTGGGGTGTTTTTGGCCTGTTTTGGGTCTGTTTTGAGGCTCTGACCTTGTGTCCTACAGAAGAAGCCAGGACAAGGTGGTTTTGGGTTGGTTTTGGGGTTTTTGGAGTGCTTTTGTCCTGTTTTGGGTCTGTTTCAGGGCTCTGACCCTGTATCCCACAGGAGAAGCAGGACAAGGAGGTTTTGGGGTGGTTTTGTCCTATCTTTGTCATGTTTTGTGTCTTTTTTGGGGCTCTGACCCTGTGTTCCATAGGAGAAGCAGGACAAGGTGGTCTTGGGTTGGTTTGGGGGTTTTGGAGCTGGTTTTGGAGTGATTTGGGACATACTTGGCCTGTTTTGGGTCTGTTTCAGGGCTGTGACCCTGTATGCCATAGGAGAAGCAGGACAAGGTGGTTTTGGGGTGGTTTGGGGGTTTTGGAGCTGGTTTTGGGGTGATTTGGGTTGTACTTGGCCTGTTTCAGGCCTCTGACCATGTATCCCACAGGAGAAGCAGGACAAGGTGGCCTTGGGGTGGTTTTGTCCTGCTTTGGGGGTTCTTTGGGTGCGTTTTGGGACTCTGACTCAGTATGCCATAGGAGAAGCAGGACAAGGTAGTTTTGGGGTGGTTTTGTCCAATTTTTGTCATGTTTTGTGTCTTTTCTGAGGCTCTGACTTTGTGTTCCATAGGAGAAGCAGGACAAGGTGGTTTTGGGGTGGTTTGGGGGTTTTGGAGCTGGTTTTGGGGTTTTTGGAGTGCTTTTGTCCTGTTTTGGGTCTGTTTCAGGGCTCTGACCCTGTATCCCACAGGAGAAGCAGGACAAGGTAGTTTTTGGGTGGTTTTGTCCTATTTTTGTCATGTTTTGTGTCTTTTTTGGGGCTCTGACCCTGTGTTCCATAGGAGAAGCAGGACAAGTTGGTTTTGGGGTGGTTTTGTCCTATTTTTGTCATGTTTTTCGTCTTTTTTTTTGTGGCTCTGACCCTGCATCTCATAGGAGAAGCAGAAGATGGTTTTGGGGCATTTTTGTTCTGTTTTAGGTCTGTTTTGCGGCCCTGACACTGTATGTCATAGCAGAAGGAGGACAAGGACGTTTTGTCCTGCTTTTTGGGGTGTTTTGGGGTGTTTTTGGCCTGTTTTGGGTCTGTTTTGAGGCTCTGACCCTGTGTCCTACAGAAGAAGCAGGACAAGGTGGTTTTGGGTTGGTTTGGGGGTTTTGGAGCTGGTTTTGGGGTTTCTGGAGTGTTTTTGTCCTGTTTTGGGTCTGTTTCAGGCCTCTGACACTGTATCCCACAGGAGAAGCAGGACAAGGAGGTTTTGGGGCTTTTTTGTTCTGTTTTAGGTCTGTTTTGGGGCCCTGACACTGTATCTCATAGCAGAAGGAGGACAAGGTGGTTTTGTCCTGCTTTTTGGGGTGTTTTGGGGTGTTTTTGGCCTGTTTTGGGTCTGTTTTGAGGCTCTGACCTTGTGTCCTATAGAAGAAGCAGGACAAGGTGGTTTTGGGTTGGTTTTGGGGTTTTTGGAGTGTTTTTGTCCTGTTTTGGGTCTGTTTCAGGGCTCTGACCCTGTATCCCACAGGAGAAGCAGGACAAGGAGGTTTTGGGGTGGTTTTGTCCTATGTTTGTCATGTTTTGTGTCTTTTTTGGGGCTCTGACCCTGTGTTCCATAGGAGAAGCAGGACAAGGTGGTTTTGGGTTGGTTTGGGGTTTTGGAGCTGGTTTTGGAGTGATTTGGGACATACTTGGCCTGTTTTGGGTCTGTTTCAGGGCTGTGACCCTGTATGCCATAGGAGAAGCAGGACAAGGTGGTTTTGGGGTGGTTTGGGGGTTTTGGAGCTGGTTTTGGGGTGATTTGGGTTGTACTTGGCCTGTTTTGGGTCTGTTTCAGGCCTCTGACCATGTATCCCACAGGAGAAGCAGGACAAGGTGGCCTTGGGGTGGTTTTGTCCTGCTTTGGGGGTTCTTTGGGTGCGTTTTGGGACTCTGACTCAGTATGCCATAGGAGAAGCAGGACAAGGTAGTTTTGGGGTGGTTTTGTCCAATTTTTGTCATGTTTTGTGTCTTTTTTGAGGCTCTGACTTTGTGTTCCATAGGAGAAGCAGGACAAGGTGGTTTTGGGGTGGTTTGGGGGTTTTGGAGCTGGTTTTGGGGTTTTTGGAGTGCTTTTGTCCTGTTTTGGGTCTGTTTCAGGGCTCTGACCCTGTATCCCACAGGAGAAGCAGGACAAGGTAGTTTTTGGGTGGTTTTGTCCTATTTTTGTCATGTTTTGTGTCTTTTTTGGGGCTCTGACCCTGTGTTCCATAGGAGAAGCAGGACAAGTTGGTTTTGGGGTGGTTTTGTCCTATTTTTGTCATGTTTTTTGTCTTTTTTTTGTGGCTCTGACCCTGCATCTCATAGGAGAAGCAGGAGAAGATGGTTTTGGGGCATTTTTGTTCTGTTTTAGGTCTGTTTTGCGGCCCTGACACTGTATCTCATAGCAGAAGGAGGACAAGGACGTTTTGTCCTGCTTTTTGGGGTGTTTTGGGGTGTTTTTTGCCTGTTTTGGGTCTGTTTTGAGGCTCTGACCCTGTGTCCTACAGAAGAAGCAGGACAAGGTGGTTTTGGGTTGGTTTGGGGGTTTTGGAGCTGGTTTTGGGGTTTCTGGAGTGTTTTTGTCCTGTTTTGGGTCTGTTTCAGGCCTCTGACACTGTATCCCACAGGAGAAGCAGGACAAGGAGGTTTTGGGGCTTTTTTGTTCTGTTTTAGGTGTGTTTTGGGGCCCTGACACTGTATCTCATAGCAGAAGGAGGACAAGGTGGTTTTGTCCTGCTTTTTGGGATGTTTTGGGGTGTTTTTGGCCTGTTTTGGGTCTGTTTTGAGGCTCTGACCTTGTGTCCTACAGAAGAAGCAGGACAAGGTGGTTTTGGGTTGGTTTGGGGGTTTTGGAGCTGGTTTTGGGGTTTCTGGAGTGTTTTTGTCCTGTTTTGGGTCTGTTTCAGGCCTCTGACACTGTATCCCACAGGAGAAGCAGGACAAGGAGGTTTTGGGGCTTTTTTGTTCTGTTTTAGGTCTGTTTTGGGGCCCTGACACTGTATCTCATAGCAGAAGGAGGACAAGGTGGTTTTGTCCTGCTTTTTGGGGTGTTTTGGGGTGTTTTTGGCCTGTTTTGGGTCTGTTTTGAGGCTCTGACCTTGTGTCCTATAGAAGAAGCAGGACAAGGTGGTTTTGGGTTGGTTTTGGGGTTTTTGGAGTGTTTTTGTCCTGTTTTGGGTCTGTTTCAGGGCTCTGACCCTGTATCCCACAGGAGAAGCAGGACAAGGAGGTTTTGGGGTGGTTTTGTCCTATGTTTGTCATGTTTTGTGTCTTTTTTGGGGCTCTGACCCTGTGTTCCATAGGAGAAGCAGGACAAGGTGGTTTTGGGTTGGTTTGGGGGTTTTGGAGCTGGTTTTGGAGTGATTTGGGACATACTTGGCCTGTTTTGGGTCTGTTTCAGGGCTGTGACCCTGTATGCCATAGGAGAAGCAGGACAAGGTGGTTTTGGGGTGGTTTGGGGGTTTTGGAGCTGGTTTTGGGGTGATTTGGGTTGTACTTGGCCTGTTTTGGGTCTGTTTCAGGCCTCTGACCATGTATCCCACAGGAGAAGCAGGACAAGGTGGCCTTGGGGTGGTTTTGTCCTGCTTTGGGGGTTCTTTGGGTGCGTTTTGGGACTCTGACTCAGTATGCCATAGGAGAAGCAGGACAAGGTAGTTTTGGGGTGGTTTTGTCCAATTTTTGTCATGTTTTGTGTCTTTTTTGAGGCTCTGACTTTGTGTTCCATAGGAGAAGCAGGACAAGGTGGTTTTGGGGTGGTTTGGGGGTTTTGGAGCTGGTTTTGGGGTTTTTGGAGTGCTTTTGTCCTGTTTTGGGTCTGTTTCAGTGCTCTGACCCTGTATCCCACAGGAGAAGCATGACAAGGTAGTTTTTGGGTGGTTTTGTCCTATTTTTGTCATGTTTTGTGTCTTTTTTGGGGCTCTGACCCTGTGTTCCATAGGAGAAGCAGGACAAGTTGGTTTTTGGGTGGTTTTGTCCTATTTTTGTCATGTTTTTTGTCTTTTTTTTGTGGCTCTGACCCTGCATCTCATAGGAGAAGCAGGAGAAGATGGTTTTGGGGCATTTTTGTTCTGTTTTAGGTCTGTTTTGCGGCCCTGACACCGTATCTCATAGCAGAAGGAGGACAAGGATGTTTTGTCCTGCTTTTTGGGGTGTTTTGGGGTGTTTTTTGCCTGTTTTGGGTCTGTTTTGAGGCTCTGACCCTGTGTCCTACAGAAGAAGCAGGACAAGGTGGTTTTGGGTTGGTTTGGGGGTTTTGGAGCTGGTTTTGGGGTTTCTGGAGTGTTTTTGTCCTGTTTTGGGTCTGTTTCAGGCCTCTGACCCTGTATCCCACAGGAGAAGCAGGACAAGGAGGTTTTGGGGCTTTTTTGTTCTGTTTTAGGTCTGTTTTGGGGCCCTGACACTGTATCTCATAGCAGAAGGAGGACAAGGAGGTTTTGTCCTGCTTTTTGGGGTGTTTTTCGCCTGTTTTGGGTCTGTTTTGAGGCTTTGACCCTGTGTCCTATAGAAGAAGCAGGAAAAGGTGGTTTTGGGGTGGTTTGGGGGTTTTGGAGCTGGTTTTGGGGTGATTTGGGTTGTACTTGGCCTGATTTGGGTCTGTTTCAGGGCTCTGACCATGTATCCCGCAGGAGAAGCAGGACAAGGTGGCCTTGGGGTGGTTTTGTCCTGCTTTGGGTGTTTTTTGGGTCAGTTTTGGGACTCTGACTCAGTATGCCATAGGAGAAGCAGGACAAGGTGGTTTTGGGTTGGTTTTATCCTATTTTTGTCATGTTTTTTGTCTTTTTTGTGGCTCTGACCCTGTGTTCCATAGGAGAAGCAGGACAAGCTGGGTTTGGGTTAGTTTGGGGGTTTTGGAGATGGTTTTGGGGTTTTTGGAGTGTTTTTGTCCTGTTTTGGGTCTGTTTCAGGGCTCTTGACTCTGTATCCCACAGGAGAAGCAGGACAAGGTGGCCTTGGGGTGGTTTTGTCCTGCTTTGGGTTTTTTTTGGGTCAGTTTTGGGACTCTGACTCAGTATGCCATAGGAGAAGCAGGACAAGGTGGTTTCGGGGTGGCTTGGGGGCTTTTCTGTTCTGTTTTAGGTTTGTTTTGGGGCCCTGACCCTGTATCTCATAGCAGAAAGAGGACAAGGAGGTTTTGTCCTGCTTTTTGGGGTGTTTTGGTGTGTTTTTGGCCTGTTTTAGGTCTGTTTTGAGGCTCTGACCCTGTGTCCTATAGGAGAAGCAGGCCTTGGGATGGTTTTGTCCTGTTTTGGTTTTTTTGGGGGTCTGTTTTGGGGCTCTGACCCTGTATGCCATAGGAGAAGCAGGACAAGGTGGTTTTGGGATGGTGTTGTCCTATTTTTGTCATGTTTTTTGTCTTCTTTGGGGCTCTGACCCTGTGTTCCATAGCAGAAGCAGGACAAGCTGGGTTTGGGTTGGTTTGGGCGTTTTGGAGATGGTTTTGGGGTTTCTGGAGTGTTTTTGTCCTGTTTTCTGTCTGTTTTATGGCTCTGACCCTGTATCCCACAGGAGAAGCAGGACAAGGTGGCCTTGGGGTGGTTTTGTCCTGTTTTGTTTTTTTTGGGGGTCTGTTTTGGGTCTCTGACCCTGTATGCCATAGGAGAAGCAGGACAAGGTCGTTTTGGGATGGTTTTCTCCTATTTTTGCCATGTTTTTTGTCTTTTTTGGGGCTCTGACCCTGTGTTCCATAGGAGAAGCAGGACAAGGTGGTTTTGGGTTGGTTTGGGGTTTTGGAGCTGGTTTTGGTGTGATTTGGGTCATACTTGGCCTGTTTTAGGTCTGTTTCAGGGCTCTGACCGTGTATCCCACAGGAGAAGCAGGACAAGGTGGTTTTGGGGTGGTTTGCTCCTGTTTTGGTTTTTTTTTTCAGTCTGTTTTGGGGCTGTTACCCTGTATCCCCTAGGAGAAGCAGAAGAGGGTGGTTTTGAGGTGTTGTGGCCTGTTTTGGGGGTGTGTTGGGTTTGTTTTGTCCTATTTTGGGGCTGTTTGGAGCCTCTGACCCTGTATCCCATAGCAGAAGCAGGACAGGGTGGTTTTTGGCTGGTTTTGACATGGTTTGGGTCTTTTTTTGGCCTGTTTTGGGTCTGTTTTGGTGCTGTGGTATGGAATACCTCCCTGGCTAGCCTGGGTCTGCTTCCTCCCGTCTGCTTCCTCCCGTCTGCTTCCTCCCGGCTTCCCCTCCTCCCTTGCAGAGCATGAGCCTCACAAAGTCCTTGGTCAGGGTAAACATCACTTAGCAACAACCGAAAACATCGGCTTCACCAACATTGTTCCCAGGCTGGAAGTCAAAAGACAGCACTGCATCAGCTACCACGAAGGAGAAACATGACTGCTACTGCTGAACCCAGGACAGCAGCCCTCAACCCTTACTGCTTCGACCAGACCCTCCTTGTTAGTGAGGATGAGATCCAGCAGTGCTCCTCTCCTGGTTGGCTCATCCACCATTTGCAGGAGGAAGTTATCATCCATACACTGGAGGAACCTCCTGGACTGTGGCTGGGTTGGTGAGTGGTCCTTCCAGCAAACATCAGGGAAGTTAAAATCCCCCACGACGACCACAGCCTGTGACTGTGAGGCCGCTCTCAGCTGCCTGTAGAAGGCCTCATCAACTTCCTCACCCTGATCTGGTGGTCTGTAACAGACACCTACAACAGTATCCCCCCTGCCAGCCTGCCCCTTAATTCTCACCCACAGGCTCTCAACTCGCTCGTCATCTGTCCCTGGACAGAACTCGGTGCATTGTAGCTGCTCTCGCACATAAAGAGCAACCCCACCACCCTTCCTGGCTGGCCTGTCTTTCCTGAAAAGGACATAGCCCTCCATGACTATATTCCAGTCATGTGAGCTGTCCCACCACGTCTCTGTAACTGCCACCAGATCATAGTCTCCTGACTTAACACAGGTTTCCAACTCCTCCTGCTTATTTCCCATGCTGCGCGCATTGGTGTACAGACATTTCAGGGAGCGAGCTGAGCACACCGATTTCACCCAAGGATTATAGGAGGACTCCCAGTCTTCATTAATTCTGGAGCGCTGCCCCACTGGGGCAAGCCCAGCTACAACCCCATCCCCCTTCGAATCTAGTTTAAAGCTCTCCAAATGAGCCCTGCTAATTCGTGCCCCAGCATCCTTTTCCCTCTGTAAGACAAACCTTTCTCACTTGTCATTGTCCAAACTGGTGCCCTATAAAACGAGCCGTTATCAAAGAATCCAAAGCCCTGCCTGTAGCACCAGTCTCGAAGCCAATTGTTTATGAACTGAATCTTCCCATTCCTTCCCACATCATCAGTGGAAGATGGAAGGAGAGAGGAGAAGATCACTTGAGCCCCAGACTCTTTCACCATCCGCCCCAAGGCCCTGTAGTCTTTCTTCATCCCCCTCAGACTGCGGAAAGCAGCTTCCTCCCCACCTGTCCGGAAGACCAGCAGCGGGTAGTAGTCTGTCGGGTGCACCAGGCTGGGGAGCGCCCTGGTGATATCCCTGATCCGGGCTCCAGGCAGACTACACACTTCCCTATGATGAGGGTCAACTCTGCATATCGGGCCCTCTGTTCCTCTCAGAAGGGAATCGCCTACTACAATGACCCTTCTTTCTTTCTTAACAGAGGCAGTCTTGAGGTGCAAAGTCGACCCCCTTTTCCTATGTGGCCTTGTGGGCTGGCCTTGCCCCACATTCTCACCTACCTCTCCTTCAACATCCAGGGCCTCGAACCTATTACAGAGGGACACCTGGGGAAGCAGGGCAGGAAGGGGGGAGGGTTTCCCACGACGTCGAACTGGAACTCGCTTCCAACCCTCGTCGTCTTTTTGGTCCCCTACCTCTGCGCAACAGCTGCAGGGCAGGGGCTGTCTCGGGCCATCCCCCTCTGTGTGAGAAGGCAGGGGGTACTTCCCCTTTTGGGGGGTATCTCCCTGGAACAGTTCCGACTGGCACGCCAGGGAGTTACTCCACCAGTTGATCTCCCTTTCACACTCCCTGATGGTCCTCAGCCTCTCAACCTCATCCTTAAGTCCTGCCACCGGGCTAAGCAGATCTTCTACCTGCTCACACCTCACGCAGGTGGAATGCTGTCCTCCCTCCCCCGGCAGCAGCAGGCTCTGGCACTCCCTGCACCCAGAGACCTGAACAGCCACGGTCTGGGACGGAGTCTCTGTCTGAGTTCCTGTAGTCACCTTACTGCAAGCTCTCTTTCTGGAAGCAACCATATTGGTGCGCAGTCTGGGACACCAGCAACACGACCTGCTTGTTCCTCCCTGTGCCCGGTGGGCAGCGACGTCGCTGCCCTCTCAAAGGCTTTTTCAAGGGAAGCAGCAGGGGAGTGGTCGCCGTCACCGTGGGAACGCCCCCCGCCATGTCAGCCTCTCTCTCGCAAGGGCTGCTGGGGCTTCGGGGATCGGGAGATGTCGGGAATCGCGATGTCTCTGCGCTATCCCCTCTGATTTTCCTAATCTCCGTTGACCCTCGCGTCGCTGAAGCGTGCCGGCTGTGGCTCTAGCTAGGCTAGCTCCGATCAGCTCACTGAATGTACCCAAGAGTCGGGCCACTGAGGAACACCAGAACAACCAACAAGTGGATAAAGCGGCTAAGATTCAAGTGACTCAGATGGACTTAGATTGGCAACATAAAGGTGAATTATTTTTGGCCCGGTGGGCCCATGACACTTCAGGCCATCAGGGCAGAGATGCAACATATAGATGGGCCCGTGATCGAGGGGTGGACTTAACAATGGACACTATTGCCCAGGTTATTCATCAGTGTGAAACATGTGCTGCAATTAAACAAGCCAAGCGGTTAAAGCCTCTTTGGTATGGAGGACGATGGCTGAAGTATAAATATGGGGAGGCCTGGCAGATTGACTATATCACACTGCCACCAACCCGCCAAGGCAAGCGCCATGTGCTTACCATGGTGGAAGCAACCACCGGGTGGCTGGAAACATACGCTGTGCCCCATGCCACTGCCCGGAACACCATCCTGGGCCTTGAGAAACAGATTTTGTGGCGACACGGCACCCCAGAGAGAATTGAGTCAGACAATGGGACTCATTTCCGGAATAACCTTATAGATATTTGGGCCAAAGAGCATGGCATTGAGTGGGTATATCACATCCCCTACCATGCACCAGCCTCTGGGAAAATCGAACGGTACAATGAGCTGTTAAAAACTACACTGAGAGCAATAGGTGGGGGAACTTTCAAGCATTGGGATACACATTTACCAAAGGCCACCTGGTTGGTCAACACCAGAGGATCTGCCAAAAGGGCCGGCCCAGCCCAGTCAGAACTTTTACATATTGTAGAGGGGAACAAAGTTCCCGTGGTGCATATGAAGAATTTGCTGGGGAAGACAGTCTGGGTTATTCCTGCTTCAGGTAAAGGCAAACCCACTCGTGGGATTGCTTTTGCTCAGGGACCTGGATATACTTGGTAGGTAATGCGGGAAGATGGGGAAGTCCTATGTATACCTCAAGGGGATTTGATTTTAGGGGAAAACAGCCAGTGAACTCAATTGTATGCTGTTGCCTGCTGTGTAATACTTTTATAGCCCATCAACTAGATGTCTCCAGGTCACCAGCGACTGGCCCTGACTTCCCTCCAGCCATCATCCCAACAGAGAATGAACTTTGAACATCATGGGCCGAATGGACTCGGCAGTATTATAGGGATTGGTCCATGCACTAAGAAAATGATCTTTTCCTCTTGGTCTGTATGTACATGGATGTATATATATGGGAGAGCGATGGTGTATTAAAAATGTGGGATCTGAGCACGACGTGAATGGTATGGAATAAAGGGTGGATAATGTCCTGGGTTCAGCAGTAGCAGTCATGTTTTTCCTTGGTGGTAGCTGGTGCAGTGCTGTGTTTTGACTTCTAGCCTGGGAACAGTGTTGGTGAAGCCGATGTTTTCGGTTGTTGCTAAGTGATGTTTACCCTGACCAAGGACTCTGTGAGGCTCATGCTCTGCCAGGGAGGAGGGGAAGCTGTGAGAAAGCAGAGACGGGGCGCCTGACCCGGGCTAGCCAGGGAGGTATTCCATACCACAGCACGTCATGCCCGGGGTGGGGGGTAACTGGGAGTCACCCGGAAGGACACGGGCTTCCGGGTGGAACTCGTTTTCTTGGCCGGTGGTATCGTATTCTCTTCCCTTGTTATTTTCCCTTATCATTGTTTTAGCTGATAGTAGCGGTGGTGATTTGTTGCTGGACTGTTCTTGTCTCAACCCGTAGGAGTTGCACTCTCTCGATCCTCCACCCCGTTCCTCCGGGAGCGGGGAAGGGGAGAGCCCCGGTGCAGGGGGGGGGAGACGGACACGGACCTTGATTGTTGTCAGCTCGGCACCACTCACTGGGAGTGAGTGAACAAGTTACCTGACTGGGTTTAAACCACGACACAAAGCAACACCTGAGCTGCCTGGGGGGACTTGGTGCACCCTTCCATAGGGGCAGCAGCCCCTCCAACCTAAGAAGCAGGGGACTTGCTGCAGACAAGAGCACTTCCCTCCCCACTGCCCACTTCTAGACAGCCCTGTCTCCAGCAGCCCACTCCACGCCTGCCAGAACCACCAGTCCCCTCAACGGCCTGCAGGCAGGCAGAACAATGAGACTTCTGGATCAAACACAGACACTAGTAACTAAATAAATGAATAAACAAGAAATCTAAGGTTGTAACAGTGCTGTGGCTGCTCTGCAGCACACTGCAGTGTCCCTGCCACACTGCAGCCATCAGAGTTGAAGCTGAAAAGATGTTTTGAACCAGTCCCCACCTCTCCACTGGTCCCAGCAGCACCATGATGAACATAAAGAGGAGACGAAAGTCACTGCCACTCCTTGCCAAGCCTTCACTTTGCTCCTTTGCACTACGAATGTAATCAATGGCTCTTTATTTCATAGCTGTACTAATGCCAGTGCAAAAAAAAACAATGACCATGGGCAAACACATCACCAGTCACTGACAAAAGCTCAGACCAATCTTGGGGAGCAAAGGTGTTGGGATCCCACAGCTACTGGACTCACACAGGACACAGTATGAAAATCAGAGCCCAGCTCTGAAGCAAGCTGCCTCCAGTGCAATAGCAGAACTGTGGTCTCAGCAGCATCAGGAGAGATTCTATTGATTTAGCAAGCAAGACAAATTCAACACATTTTCATCCTAAGAAATAAAAGAAATTAAACTAAACTGCCTTCAGTCTCCAACTGAACAGAAGCTCCCATCACCCTTCTCCTGGCTCTGCCACTCAGAACTGAGGCTTCTGAACTGCAGGGCCCTCAGGCCAGCTCTTCTCAAGCTTGTCCTCCTTTGGTCTGAAAAGGCCATTAAGTTCTCTACAGCTTGTTGGAAGGCCACTCATCTGATCAGCAGTGGATTGGTAAAGTTCATTTGAACTACCTTCTTCTCTGCAAATAAAGTTTCAGTAACAAAATCAGAGATTGAAACAGAAGTAAAAGCAGGGGCAAAGCTGATCTTTAAGTAGTCTTAGAGGAACGCACACCCTAAAGGAGCTACAGGCATGTGGGACTATCATCTTCTCTCTCAAGCTGCTTAGCAGCTACATGAAACCCTTTGAACTCTGATACACTCACCACACTCAGAGTGCATCACACTCGGGTGTATTACCCAGCTGCAGGTTCCTCCCTGAAATGAGCAGGTACCAACAGCCCCTGCCTAAGCCCTGTCCTGCCCCTGCTCAGAGCCTGCCATGACTGAGGGTCCACAGCAGCACCTCTAACAAAGAACACCGTCTCTCACTTGGCTTGCTAAAAGTCCACCACTAAGACTTCAAAGCCTGGGCCACCATCTGCTCTTTGCAGAACCTCACCTGGTTTTGTGAGCGCTTCTCTCAGAGCTGGGGTTATCATCTCTCACTTCCCACCCTCCTCCTTCCTCCCAGCGTTCTCTTGAGTCAAGCTCATTCCAACACCTCCTTCCTCGACCTCACATTCTCTCTGTTTCAAGACAAGGAATTACAACCATTTAGATCCAAGCATCACAGTTTAAACGCTGTGGCACAGTTCAGCCACAGACCTGCTGAGCTTAAAACTGACACAAGTCTCCACACGTTAACTCTTGCATTCCTGTAATTCTGCTTTTTACCCCTCTTCCCATCGGACTCTGACCTTTCAGTTTTAGATTTAAGACAGAAAATATACTTAAATAAATAAACACCACACCAGAAACCAGGTGGACTTGTTCTACTAACACAGCAACTAGCTTCAAGCAGCCTGGGCTAGTGGAAGGTAGGTGGGGTGGAACAAGGTGAGCTTTAAAGTCCCTTCTAACCCAAAGCACTGGAAGATGAAATTTGGTTTCATTAATGTAATACTGCTTTTTTAAACAATACTTCATTTGGAAATGGTACTACCTGAGTAACTGTCTAGTTTTTAAAATTCAATTTAGAAAATGAGAGAAGGAAAGAGAGCATTTACCTTTCTCCGTCAGCAGAGCTTCACCCCAGCATGGCTCCCAACCAGTTTGTAACCTGGAAACCAACAAAACAATAATCAAACTATTGATTGGAACCTGCAATAACTCAAACACAAAACATGCCAATCGGTACACCAAATCGTACAGCATCACAGCCTCAACGCTGCTCTTTCCCATTGGCCCAGGGTGGCCCAAGGTACCCAGTGCCACCCACAGTATTCTCCATTTCCTTCTGGGAGCACAGGGGAGCAAAGGCCATGGCTGCCCAAAGGACTTCAGACAACTTGGAACACCTCCTCCTCACCGGCTATTTATTTCTATTGCTCTGTCCTGTTTGAATCAACAGAGGGTGGCCAGAAGACTTCTCCATGTGACAGGAAGGCAGACCAACAGGTCTAGCCCAGTGACGTGGAACACCTCGCTGACCCCAGGGGGATAGGATGTGGGAAGGAGCAGGACAGGGAACCAGAAGCATCTCCCCCCATCCCTAAGCCATCATCCCACAACAGACTTTTCCCCAGAACCACAGAGACCTAATTCCCACTGCTTCTTGGTAGGTCTGACCAGCCTGGAGGACAACATCTGATTCAGCAGGGAGGGCAGAGGCAACGAACCACAATGCAGGGCTCAGCTTGAACCCAGACTTCACAGGTTCACCAATTCCACCTTCACTGGCCATGAAGGAGCTGCAGAGAGGGCGCCGCTGCGTTATGCCCAGAGGAAAGCTGATTTCACGTCACCTTCCTGCTCCTCAACCAAGATCAATACAACTTCATTTCAATTTACTGGCCCAGGAAGATTAATTCCACAGCACTTCTTAAGCACTAAGTACTATTATTACCAAAACTGCTCGAGCTGGGTTCTTTTTCCTCTTTGGAAAAAGGGCCTAGGGACCAATATGTCTGAAGGATTAAAAGTCACTTCAAAAACCAACATAAAAATAAGAGGGATTTGAGAAGCCCGACTGGGTCATTCATACTGCAGCACTTACACATCGATGGCCTGGCTGTCCCCACACCAGCACATCTCAACTGACTGCTTTAGGCTGACATTTATATTAACACTTTCAGGAGAAAAATCAACTTTTAGGTATCAAGTCTCCTTCCTGCCAATCAGCATGAAATTAACAGGGGAGAAAAGCCTTCTGCTCAGCAGAGCTGCCCTTCATCTCCTACACCAAGTAGCACAGGGAGCCTGCTCATATGTCACCATGTGTCTCTCGCATGGTGAGGTCCCAGGGGAGTGTGACTGTGCCCCAGCGTCCCCCACAGCTCCCAGGACACTGAGCCACGAACTACAGTGAGAGCTGCACCAGCTAAAAATTAAACTGTGTGAAGATGCAGATGCCCACGTGGCTGAGGACACTCCTGTCTCCTCACACCGGTTCTAGCCTTGCTGGGGGCTAGGACACAGGCAATTTGAGCCTGACCAGTCCCCTGAAGCGACTCTCCAGGAGACTCTATGGACAGCACAGGGGAAGTGGCTGCAGGAGCAACCAGTGGGAACCCCCTGTTACATGGCAACGGGGCCAATTGCCACATTAAGCAGGGCTTTGGGGACATCAGTGTCAGGCTGCTCCTACGTCCTGAAGCTCCCTCTCCCCATCCAGCTCTGTGGGAATGCACAGTATTCCAGCCTTTGCCTCCCTAAATGAATAAAACCCTATACAGCACAGACGAAAGAACTACTGCAAGCCAAAAAAGCCTTGGTATTTCATACGGCCGATCCTCCAATCCTCTCCTGGAGAAAGGCATCAGCACTTCTAACATGGAATTTATAGACTCAAAAGCCAAATGCAATACCAGGGACACTTTTATCTATGACCGGATGAGACCCAGAAGACCCTGTGGCAACTTCTGACCGACACTAGGAGGGACAGCCAAACGCTCAACTGCATTTGGCTGCATCACATCATCTCTCCCGCTTTTCTTCCAAGTAACACAGAGCTGGCAAATACGTGTGCGTCTATCAAGCCATCTCCTTGAATAAAAGCTGTCTTGTTTGAAGCACTGATTATTTGTTGAAGGTGACACTTCGGCAGAAAGGGGAACTTCACACTAGGAAACTCTTTACAGGCAAAAAAGATCCCAGTTTTCTGCAAGAGGGCAGTTTAAAAGGGCCTGAGCTGAAATCACTGACACA
Organism: Pezoporus flaviventris; assembly: GCF_033815535.1. Taxonomy (NCBI): domain Eukaryota; kingdom Metazoa; phylum Chordata; class Aves; order Psittaciformes; family Psittacidae; genus Pezoporus; species Pezoporus flaviventris. Next base: position 77,621 of record NW_026892851.1, on the reverse strand, counting down.
CAGCAGTAACCCATCACCACTGATTTAAGGTGCATTTTTAAAGGGGTAACACAACTGCTGCACTAGAACCACCACCCAAAAGACAATGTTCTGATAAAGCTAGAAAATTAATAAGGAAAACAAGAAATACTGTTGTTGAAAAGAACCTGCTCAAACTATATCACTATTTTATACAAATATAGAAAGAAGTGGAATCTGGGCGGTGGAAGTTTTCAGATTGCCCAAGCATGATGGATAAACACCCAGCCTCATTCCTAGCTCTGCTCAGTCTTCAAGAAAGGGCTTTTAAAAACCACAAAAGTCTTGTGATTTGTGGAAGGACTTGCTTCCATGAACTCAAAGCAGGACAGAAAGTATCAGAAAGGTCTGCAGGACTGCAGTCCAAAAAAATTACAGCAGGAAGGTGACCTTCCCTCCAGAGCTGCTTTCCTTCTCCAAGTGGCCACTTCTACAGACCATCAGAAAAGCACAGTTTCATTCACTGCCCCAAACCAAACCAATACAGATGCAGTCAGAAAGTGAACCAGCGTGAAACACCCCTGTGACTGCCACGGCACAACGCAGAGCCAGCACAGGCCCTGCACCACAGAACAGCCAGGGCAGTCTCACCAGCCCATCTCAGGCCCCTTTGTGGCAAAGCAACACCTGAGCTGCCTGGGGAGACTCTTTGCACCCTTCCATAGGGGCAGCAGCCCCTCCAACCTAAGAAGCAGGGGACTTGCTGCAGACAAGAACGCTTCCCTCCCCACTGCCCACTTCTAGACAGCCCTGTCTCCAGCAGCCCACTCCACGCCTGCCAGAACCACCAGTCCCCTCAACCGCCTGCAGGCAGGCAGAACAATGAGACTTCTGGATCAAACACAGACACTAGTAACTAAATAAAGGAATAAACAAGAAATCTAAGGTTGTCACAGTGCTGCGGCTGCTCTGCAGCACACTGCAGGCTCCCTGCCACACTGCAGCCTTCAGAATTGAAGCTGAAAAGATGTTTTGAACCAGTCCCCTATAACCTCTCCACTGGTCCCAGCAGCACCATGATGCACACAAAGAGGAGACGAAAGTCACTGCCACTCCTTGCCAAGCCTTCACTTTGCTCCTTCACACTATGAATGTAATGAATGGCTCTTTATTTCATAGCTGTACTAATGCCAGTGCAAAAAAAAACAATGACCATGGGCAAACACATCACCAGTCACTGACAAAAGCTCAGACCAATCTTGGGGAGCAAAGGTGTTGGGATCCCACAGTTGCTGGACTCACACAGGACACAGTTAGAAAATCAGAGCCCAGCTCTGAAGCAAGGTGCCTCCAGTGCAATAGCAGAACTGTGGTCTCAGCAGCATCAGGAGAGATTCTATTGATTTAGCAAGCAAGACAAATTCAACACATTTTCATCCTAAGAAATAAAAGAAATTAAGCTAAACTGCCTTCAGTCTCCAACTGAACAGAAGCTCCCATCACCCTTCTCCTGGCTCTGCCACTCAGAACTGAGGCATCTGAACTGCAGGGCCCTCAGTCCAGCTCTTCTCAAGCTTGTCCTCCTTTGCTTTGAAAAGGCCATTAAGTTCTCTACAGCTTGTTGGAAGGCCCTCATCTGATCAGCAGTGGATTGGTAAAGTTCATTTGAACTACCTTCTTCTCTGCAAATAAAGTTTCAGTAACAAAATCAGAGATTGAAATAGTAAAAGCAGAGGCAAAGCTGATCTTTAAGTAGTCTTAGAGGAACACACACCCTAAAGGAGCTAAAGGCATGTGGGACTATCATCTTCTCTCCCAAGCTGCTTAGCAGCTACATGAAACCCTTTGAACTCTGATACACTCACCACACTCAGAGTGCATCACACTCGGGTGTATTACCCAGCTGCAGGTTCCTCCCTGAAATGAGCAGGTACCAACGGCCCCTGCCTAAGCCCTCTCCTGCCCCTGCTCAGAGCCTGCCACGACCGAGGGTCCACAGCAGTACCTCTAACAAAGAACACCGTCTCTCACTTGGCTTGCTAAAAGTCCACCACTAAGACTTCAAAGCCTGGGCCACCATCTGCTCTTTGCAGAACCTCACCTGGTTTTGTGAGCGCTTCTCTCAGAGCTGGGGTTATCATCTCTCACTTCCCACCCTCCTCCTTCCTCCCAGCGTTCTCTTGAGTCAAGCTCATTCCAACACCTCCTTCCTCGAGCTCACATTCTCTCCGTTTCAAGACAAGGAATTACAACCATTTAGATCCAAGCATCACAGCTTAAACGCTGTGGCACAGTTCAGCCACAGACCTGCTGAGCTTAAAACTGACACAAGTGTCCACACGTTAATTCTTGCATTCCTGTAATTCTGCTTTTTACCCCTCTTCCCATAGGACTCTGACCTTTCAGTTTTAGATTTAAGACAGAAAATATACTGAAATAAATAAATAAAACACCACACCAGGAACCAGGTGGACTTGTTCTACTAACACTGCAACCAGCTTCAAGCAGCCTGGGCTAGTGGAAGGTAGGTGGGGTGGAACTAGGTGAGCTTTAAAGTCCCTTCTAACCCAAAGCACTGTGTGATTCTGTGATTTAGTAACATTCTCCAGGGCATGTTAAGAAACAAGCTGTTTGAATCTCATGTGAGGTTGAGTGGGACCCCAAAGGTTGAAGCCCAAGAGTTTCATGGCTGCACAATAACCTCATCTCTCCACAGAGCACAAACCAGAGGGAACAATACATTGCCTGGAGTGACAAGCATCTATAGTTCCAGTTATCTGGGACAGGTCAGGGGAGAAAACCACATCGCTACCACGACTCAGCCCAGGATAAGTGTCACTTCTGAGAATTTATGGGTATTTATTCTTTCACATCTGCACAAAGAAGCATGAAAGTCTAAATAATGAAATAATTTAATTCCAAAAATGGAATAAAACCTGCAAGAAATGAGCAAAAATAAGATAAGCAATTGCTTAGAAACAGCCAAAAAAAGATTTTAAATGGGTTATAAAGAAGCAAAAATAGGTTAAACCAAGTCAGGAAAGGGCCAAAACGGGTTAGAAATAGAAAGAAATTTGTAAGAAATGGAGAAAAATCCTTTGAAAATGGCCAAAATGGCTTAAAAAGAGGCAGTACTGTGCAAAAAAGGGTTAGAAATAGCTCAAGCCAGTTTAGAAATAGGTAAGAAAAGCTTAAACCAGACTAGAAACTTCCATAAATACTTGACATTTAGCCAAAAATGGAATAAAACCTGCAAGAAAAAATGGGCAAAAATAAGACAAGAATGACCAGCAATTGTTTAGAAATAGCCAAAAAAAAACTTAAAAGAGTCAGAAAGAGCCAAAAATGGTTTAAACCTGGTTAGAAATAGGCAAAAATGGTATAGAAACAGAAAGAAATTGGTAAGAACAGGAAAAAAATGGCTTGGAAATGGCCAAAATGACTTAAGAAGAGTTAGAATTGGGCAAACAAGGGTTAGAAATAGCTCAAGCCAGCTTCGAAATAGCTAGGAAAAGGTTAAAACAGGCTGGAAATGGCAAGAAACAGTTCAGACTTAGTCAACAATGCATAAAATTACTAAGAAATAGGAAAAATAGATAAGAATGTCCAGCAATTGTTTAGAAATAGCCAAAAAAGAATTAAAAGGAGTTAGAAAGGGCCAAAAATGGTTTAAACCAAGTCAGGAAAGGGCAAAACCAGGTTAGAAATAGAAAGAAATTGGTAAGAACTGGACAGAAAGGGTTTGGGAATGGCCAAAATGGCTTAAAAAGAGGCAGTATTGTGCAAAAAGGGGGTTAGAAATAGCTCAAGCCAGTTTAGAAATAGCTAAGAAAAGCTTAAACCAGGCTAGAAACTTCCATAAATAGTTCAGATTTTGCCAAAAATGGAATAAAACCTGCAAGAAATGGACAAAAATAAGAATGACCAGCAATTGCTTAGAAATAGCCAAAAAAAGATTTGAAATGGGTTATAAGGAACCAAAAATGGTTTAAACCAAGTCAGGAAAGGGCCAAAACGGGTTAGAAATAGAAAGAAATTTGTAAGAAATGTTGAAAAATGTATTGAAAATGGCCAAAATGGCTTAAAAAGAGTCAGTATTGCGCAAAAAAAAGTGTTTGATATAGCTCAAGCCAGTTTAGAATATTCAGTTCAGCATAGTTCAGAATAGTTCAGAAATTGCCATAAAATGGGTTAAAACAGGCAAGAAATGGGCAAAAATAAGATAAGAATGACCAGCAATTGCTTAGAAATAGACAAAAAAGCCTTAAAATGGTTTAGAAAGGGCCAAAAATGGTTTAAACCTGGTCAGGAAAGGGCAAAAGCTGTGTTAGGAACAGAAAAAAAATTGGTAAGAACTGGACAGAAAGGGTTTGGGAATGGCCAAAATGACTTAAAAAGTGTTAGAACTGGGCAAAAAAGGGTTAGAAATAGCTCAAGCCAGTTTAGAAATAGCTAAGAAATGCTTAAGCCAGGCTAGAAACTTCCATAAATAGTTCAGAAATTGCCATAAAATGGCTTAAAACTGGTAAGAAATGGGCAAAAATAAGATAAGAATGACCAGCCATTGTTTAGAAATAGCCAAAAAAGACTTAAAATGGGTTAGAAAGGGCCAAAAATGGTTTAAATCAAGGGAGGAAAGGGCAAAACCAGGTTAGAAATAGAAAGACATTGGTAAGACCTGGACAGAAAGGGTTTGGGAATGGCCAAAAGGGCTTAAAAAGAGTCAGTATTGCGTAAAAAAAGGGTTAGATATAGCTCAAGCCAGCTTAGAAATAGGTAAGAAAAGCTTAAACCAGGCTAGAAACTTCCATAAATTGTTCAGAAATTGCCAAAAATGGAATAAAACCTGCAAGAAATGGGCAAAAATAAGACAAGAATGACCAGCAATTGCTTAGAAATAGCCAAAAAAAGATTTTAAATGGGTTATAAAGAAGCAAAAATGGGTTAAACCAAGTCAGGAAAGGGCCAAAACAGGTTAGAAATAGAAAGAAATTTGTAAGAAATGGAGAAAAATCCTTTGAAAATGGCCAAAATGGCTTAAAAAGAGGCAGTACTGCACAAAAAAAAGTGTTAGAAATAGCTCAAGCCAGTTTAGAAATAGGTAAGAAAAGCTTAAACCAAACTAGAAACTTCCATAAATAGTTCAGATTTAGCCAAAAATGGAAAAAAACCTGCAAGAAATGAGCAAAAATAAGATAAGAATGACCAGCAGTTGCTTAGAAATAGCCAAAAAAAAGATTTAAACTGGGTTAGAAAAAGCCAAAAATGGTTTAAACCAAGTGAGGAAAGGGCAAAAATGGGTTAGAAATGACAGGAAATTAGTAAGAAATGGACAAAAATGGTTTGGAAATGGCTAAAACCACTTAAAAAGAGATAGAAGTGGGCAAAAAAGGGTTAGAAATAGTCTAAACCTGTTTAGAAATAGCTACGAAAAGCTTAAACCAAACTAGAAACGGCAAGAAACTGTTCAGACTTAGTCAAAAACAGCATAAAACTGGTAAGAAATTGGCAAAAATAAGAATGACCACCAATTGCTTAGAAATAGCCAAAAAAAGATTTAAAATGGGTTAGAAAAAGCCAAAAATGGTTTAAACCAAGTCAGGAAAGGGCAAAATCAGGTTAGCAATAGAAAGAAAATCGTAGGAACTGGACAAAAGGGTTTGGGAATGGCCAAAATGGCTTAAAAAGAGTCAGTATTGCGCAAAAAAAAGGGTTAGATATAGCTCAAGCCAGTTTAGAAATAGCTAAGAAAAGCTTAAACCAGCCTAGAAACTTCCATAAATAGTTCAGATTTAGCCAAAAATGGAATAAAACCTGCAAGAAATGAGCAAAAATAAGAATGACCAACAATTGCTTAGAAATAGTCAAAAAGAAAGATTTAAAATGGGTTATAAAGAAGCAAAAATAGGTTAAACCAAGTCAGGAAAGGGCCAAAACGGGTTAGAAATAGAAAGAAATTTGTAAGAAATGGAGAAAAATGGTTTGGGAATGGCCAAAATGGCTTAAAAATAGTCAGTATTGCACAAAAAAAGGGTTAGAAATAGCTCAAGCCAGTTTAGAAATACGTAAGAAAAGCTTAAACCAGACTAGAAACTTCCATAAATAGTTCACATTTAGCCAAAAATGGAATAAAACCTGCAAGAAAAAATGGGCAAAAATAAGACAAGAATGACCAGCAATTGTTTAGAAATAGCCAAAAAAACCTTAAAAGGGTCAGAAAGAGCCAAAAATGGTTTAAACCTGGTTAGAAAGGGGCAAAAATGGTTTAGAAACAGAAATTCATTGGTAAGAACAGTTGAAAAATGGTTTGGAAATGGCCAAAATGACTTAAGAAGAGTTAGAATTGGGCAAAAAAGGGTTAGAAATAGCTCAAGCCAGTTTAGAAAGAGCTAGGCAAAGGTTAAACCAGGCTGGAAATGGCAAGAAACAGTTCAGACTTAGTCAAAAATGGCATAAAACTGGTAAGAAATTGGCAAAAATAAGAATGAACAGCAATTCTTTAGAAATAGCCAAAAAAGATTTAAAATGGGTTATAAAGAAGCAAAAATGGGTTAAACCAAGTCAGGAAAGGGCCAAAACGAGTTAGAAATAGAAATAAATTGGTAAGAAATGTTGAGAAATGGTTTGGGAATGGCCAAAATGACTTAAAAAGAGTCAGTATTGTGCAAAAACGGGTTAGATATAGCTCAAGCCAGTTTAGGAATAGCTAAGAAAAGCTTAAACCAGGCTAGACACTTCCATAAATAGTTAAGAAATTGCCATAAAATGGCTTAAAACTGGCAAGAAATGGGCAAAAATAAGATAAGAATGACCAGCAATTGTTTAGAAATAGCCAAAACGACCTAAAATGTGTTAGGAAAAGCCAAAAATGGTTTAAACCAAGTCAGGAAAGGGCAAAAGCTGTGTTAGGAACAGAAAAAAAATTGGTAAGAACTGGACAGAAATGGTTTGGGAACGGCCAAAATGACTTTAAAAGAGTCAGTGTTGCGCAAAAAAGGGTTAGAAATAGCTCAAGCCAGTTTAGAAATAGCTAAGAAAAGCTTAAACCAGGCTGGAAATGCCCATAAAAAAAGTGAAGCATTAGCCAAAAATGGCATAAACCAGGTAAGAAATGGGCAAAAATAAGGTGAGAATGACCACCCATTGTTTAGAAATAGCCAAAAAAAAGTTAAAGTGGGTCAGAAAGGTCCAAAAATGGGTTAAACCAAGTTAGGGAAGGCCAAAAAAAGGGCTAGAAAGAAATTGGTAAGTACAGGACAAGAACGGTTTGGAAATGGCCATAATGGCTTAAAAAGAGTTAGAATTGGGAAAAAAAAAGGTTAGAAATGGCTCAAGCCAGTTAAGAAATAGCTAAGAAAAGCTGAAACCAGGCTAGAAATGGCCATGAATTCTTTAGGAATTGCCAAAAATGGCTTAAAACTGGTAAGACATGGGCAAAAATAAGATAGAAATGGTCATCAATTGTTTAGAAGTGGTAAAAAATGCTTCAAACAGGGGACAAGCAGGCAAGAATGGACTAGGAATAGCCAAAAAAAAGCTTAAAACTGGTAAGAAATGGCCAAAATTAGGATAGAAATGGCCATAATTTTTTTAGAAATAGCCAGACTTAAAATGGGTTAGAAATTGGCAACACTGGGTTAGGAATGGCCAAAAATGGCTCAAACTGAGTCAGGAAAGAGCAAAAATGGGTCCAAAGCAGCCACTCTGGGGAAGTCTCTTGAGGTGTTCTGGCAACTCCTACAGCACCCCAAGATCGCCATCGCCACCAACCTCCTTCCACGCTCCTGTGTCCACAGGCGGCACCGGCTCCGAGACACCAAGACGGGAACCACCAGAGGAGCTGCTCTTGCCTCCTCCACCGGTAGCTTGTGTTCCGTGGGGCAGCTGTCGTCTCCCGGTGCCTCTGCTGGAGGGTTCCGTGGGGTTCTGTGACCTCACACACCTGAACACGGGGAGTTCCAGAATCAGCCACCCCTGTGGTCTCCATGTCCCCAAGGTCATTGTGATGCAGGAGCTCTGACTGGGTCCATGAGGAGCTCTGGAGGTGCTGCAGGCATTCTCTGGGATTCTCTAGGGGTATCCCCAGGATGCCCTGGGAGTGCACAGAGACACAGGGCCGTGGAGCAAGCTGCTCTAGTGGAAGGTGTCCCTGCCCGTGCCTTTGGGGGTTGGAGCTGGCTGAGCTTTAAGGTCCCTTCCAGCCCACTCTGGGATTCCATGATTCTCTGCTGTGCCAACGTCGGTCCCTCTCCACTCCTCGTAGGTGGCCGTGACGCCCTGTTCCATGGCCCACGTTGAGCTGTGACCCCTCGCATGCTCCACCTCCGGACCAAAGGCACTGAGGAAGAGCAGCCCGTGAGGGACCTCCCCGAGCCGGCTGGGCAGAGGCTGGTCCCCCCGCAGCCACTCCCGGAGCACCCCTGGGTGCCCAGTGGCCATGGGCACGATGCTGCCGCCATCCCAAAGCCGTGGCGGTCGCTGTGGATTTGCCCATTGTGACGGGGCCCCCACGGTGAGCGTGGGCTCTTTAAGGAGGGAGAGCCCTGCAGTAACCGGTGCAGAGGAGAGCCCTCCCCTCCCTCGGGGCTTCATGTAACCAAAAACGGGGGTGGGGAAGGTGGGGGGGGGTCATTAAGTGCCTGTTGATGAGCTGTCTGTGGGGGAGGGGGGCGATGGGCCTCACCTCCCCCCCAGCACCCCAAAACGAGGGGGGTGGGGGAGGGTACCCAATGGACACAACCTCCCATCCCCCACCCGGGGGTGTTGGGGGGTGGCACCTCCCCCCCTCTTTATACCCGGGATGGGAGAGGGGAGGATAAAGGGGGGGATGGGGGGGGGGTCTATCCGAAGCCTTATTGACACCGATGTAAATAGCGCAGGGGGGGGGAGGGGAGAGGGGAGGGGTCACCTTAAGAATGTATAAAAAGGAAACTTAACCAATAAATAAAGATTTCACAGGAAATCGAGGCCCCCTCTCCCCCCCGTGTTTCTGCCTTTCCCCATCCCCGTTCCGCGATGCTCTCCGCACTTCCGGGTTTTTTGACTCTGTTGCCTAGCAACGGGGTCTCCGCGTACCGCTTCCTGCGCGTTGCCAGGCTACGGCCCATGGGGCTGAATATGGGGCCTTTCCTCGCCCCTCCCCCTCATTTGTCCCCTCTTCCCCTCCCCCACCGCATACCCATTTTCTCCCCTCCCCCCCTTATGCCCCCCATTCCCCCTCCCCCTTTTTCCCACCCCCATTCCCCACATTCCTGCCATTTCTCCCCCTCTCTCTCCATCCCTCCCCATTTCTCATCCCACCATCGTTACCCCCCCCTTATTTACATGCAATTAGCGTAGGACCTGCTTTATCCACACGCACTTCATGTAGGGCTGACCTTATTTACACGTTACTTCCTTATTTACATGTTATTAATGTGGGGCCTACTTAATTTGTGTCCTTTTAGTCCAGCACGCTCAGCGCTTCCAGCAGCCCCCGCCCTTCTCCCTAGGGCCTGAAAGGGGCGTGGCCAAAGGGGTGAGGCCACGCCCCCCAGCCCCTCCCTCTATCTCCCCGTCTTTGCTCACCTGGGCCTGCAGGGGGCGCAGCTGCGCCCGGAGCTTCCCATTGGATGCGGCCAGAGCCCGGAGCTGGATCCAGCGACGGGACTGGAAGGGATGGAGGGGGGGGACACAAGGAAATGAGGGACCCCAAAGCCATGGGAGGGACCCAAATACCCCCCAAGACCCCCAAACACCTTAAATATCGCCCCATATTTCCCCACAAGCCTCTCCCTTAACCCCAAACCCATCCACAACCCCCAGATCCCCCTCCCAGCACCCCAAAATTCCCCCTAAAGCCCCAAACTCCCCCATGTCATCCCCTATAGACCCAAAATCCCCCTCCAGGACCCCCACATATCCCTCATCCCTCCCAAAAAGCGGCGCTGGGACCCTTTAGGGACCCCAACCCCTCCCCATAACCATCAAATTCCACCCCCCAGACCCCCCCAAGCCCATCAGGACCCCCCCCAAATCCCCATATTCCCCCGTTGGCACCCACCAGCCGCGGCTTCCCCTCCTGCAGCTGCCTCCTCAGTGGCCCCAGGGCAGTTTCTGGGGAGTCCATGGGGCTGCCCCGTAGCTCTGGGCCCTGCTGGATCTGGGCCCCCCGAGCCCCTGAGAGCCCCGTGGCCTCCAGCATCAACCTAGGGGGCAAGGGGGGCCCCAAAGCCAAACGTTGAGGGGAGTCTGGGGGGCCCAATGGGGTCCAGATCCCATTTTGGGGACCCCAAAAGGGCTGCAGAGACCATGAAGGTTGGGGGGGGGCACCCCGAAAGGTGTCAGTACTGGGTTTAGGGAGAGTGGGGGGGGGCTTTAAGGACCCCTATGAGCCCAGCACCCACTTCAGAAGAAAACCCAGGGGGGTTTAAAGTATAGAGGGGGTCCCTAAAGGGTTCTGGGGTTCAGGAGTGGGGAGGAAAAGATCATGGGGGAGGGCCCAGGGCAGTTTTGGGTTGCAAGGGGGGAAACCAGGCTGCAGGATGGATTCGGGGGGGGTCCTTGAGAGGGTTTTGGGTGCATGGGGGAATCCATAGGGTGCTTTTGGGGTGCAGGGGGTTGTTTTGGGGTGCAGGGGGGAGGTTTTGGGGTGCCGTGGGGCTTCTGGGATGCATGGGGGTGGTTTTAGGGTGCAGGGGTTGTGTTTTGGTGTGCAGGGGGCATGGTTTCGGGGTGCGGGGGTGGCGTTTTGGGATGCAGGGGGTTGTTTTGAGGCGCAGGGGGGATGGTTTTGGAACAGAGGGGGTGTTTTCGGATGCAGGGGGGATGGTTTTGGGGTGCAGAGGTGTGTTTTGGTCCCTGTGGGCCCCCCAAAACCCCACAGAGCCCCCCCAAAACCCTCTAACGCTCCCCACCCCGCCCCCCAAACCTGAATCTCCTTGAGGTGCTGGTACCTGAGCCCCGAGTTAAGGAGGAAACCTGGGGGGGGGTTAAAGGAAGGGTTGGGGGGGGGGTCGGGGAGGATCATGGGAGGGAATTGGGGGTTCCTGGGGATCCCAATGGGATTTGGAGGGGACCTAAAGGAATTTGGGCTCCTGTGCATGGATCTGGGAGAAGAAAAGGGGTTGGGGGGGGTCACGAGGGCGAATTGGGGGGTGCTGGGGGTTTGTTGGGATCCCAATGGAATTTTGGGGGGGTCCTAACAGGCAAAGGGGTTTGGGGGGGTCCTGAGGGCTTTTGGAGGCTCCCCAACGAGCTTGGGTGTCCCCCCCCACTTTGGGGTGCAGCAGATACCACAGCAGGTTCCCTTTGATCTTCTTCACATTCCTATAGGAACACCCCCCCCCCCCCGCCATGTATTTTAGGGACCGATCCGAGGTTTGGGGTCCCTCCAGATGTTGCAGTTCCTCCCCCCCAGATGTTGGGGTGCCCCCCTCACCGCGGTGCCGCACGTGGCCCATGATGTACTCCCGGATGGGGGCACAGGGCCCCGTGCACAGCCTGGAGGTGGGGGGGAGACAAAGAGAGGGGGTCAGGAGCACCCCAACCCCCCCAGGACCCCAAAAGCCCCCACTGGGGGGTCCCGCGGGCTCCAACCTGCGCAGGTCGGGATCGGAGGGGAGCTCCAGCTCCGCCATGATGGGCGAAATTGGCGGGAACCGGACGGGACCAAACTGGGGCGGGCGCGGGGGGGATGGGGGGAGGGGGAGAGGCCCGGGCCCGATCCTGGCCCCTGCGCGCCCCCCCCCCCGCAGCCCCCTCCCCCCCCTCCGCGTCACGTGGTCATCACCCAGCACCGCCTCCTGCCCCACCCCCGCGGGCTCTTCGCCCTCCAGGTCACCTCGGGTCACGTGGGGCGGGGCCTCGGCACCCCCCGCACTATAGGGGTGCCCCATAACTTTGAGGGGGGCACAAAGGGGGTGCCCCATAACTTGGGGGAGGGCACAAAGGGGGACCCCCAGACCCCGCCCCATAACTTGGGGGGCACAAAGGGGGCGCCCCATAACTTGGGGGTCCCAATGCCCGCCCCCCAACACCCCATAGCGCGGGTCCTGGCCGCCCGCTTGGGGGCGCTGTTGCACCGGGCCCCGGTGCTGCTACGGGAGCGGCGCCGCTCGGTGCTGGGGGCGCGGCTCCGTGGGGGGGGGGCACCGGTGCTTCCCCCCCGGCTCTCGCCGCTGCTCCGGGAGCACCGGGGCTCGAACCCGGGAGCTCGGGGCTCGAACCGGCGGCCCCGGGAGCCTCAATGGGAGCCGCAACCGGATGTGCGGCGGGACCGGGGCATCCCCAGCCCCATCTTTGGATCCAGTGCGGAGCAGCGGGAAGTGAGTTGGGAATGGGGGTAACGGGTGGCAATGGGGGTAATGGGTAATGGGGGGGCAATGGGGTAACAGGGGCAATGGGGGGCAATGGGGGTAATGGGGGCATTGGGGGTAATGGGCAATGGGGTTAATGGGGAGGGCAAAGGGTGTAATGGGGGCCAATAGGGTCAATGGAGACAATGGTGGGCAATGGTGTCTCTCCCCCCCACCCCAGAGCCCCCCGTCCGGGAGCCCAGTTCTGCTCTTCCAGCCCCATGGAATTCCGTGTCCGCGCTCCCCGCTACAGTCGGATCCGGACCTGGATCCGTGTCCATGTGTGGAGCATCCGGATCTGGATGCAGATCCCATAGGATCTGCTCCCAAGCACCAGGAGCTGTGATGCCAATGGGATCCCGTGCTCCCAGATGATCCAAGGCTCTGGAATGAGGCAGAGCTGCAGCACGAGCCGGTGCTTCGGGGTTGGCTTGGGCTGTTTTGGGGGTGGTTTTGTGTGTTTTGATGTGGTTTTTTCCTCTTTTTGGCGTGTTTTGGGGCTCTGAGCCTGTGTCCCACAGGAGAAGCAGGACAAGGTGGTTTTTTGGTGGGTTTAGGGTGGTTTGGGGTTGCTTTGGGGGTGCTTTTGAATAGTTTTTGGTTGTTTTTGTGCTTTTTTGAGCCTGTTTTGGGGTTCTGAACTTGTGTCCCACAGGAGAAACAGGACAAGGTGATTTTGGGGTGGGTTTGGCCCATTTTGGGGGTTGTTTGGGGTGTTTTGGCCTGCTTTTCTCCTGTTTTTTCCTGTTTTGTGGCTCTGACCCTGTATGCCATTGGAGAAGCAGGACAAGGTGGTTTTGGGGTGGTTTGGGGGTGTTTTGGGGTTTGCTTTGGGTGTTTTGGCGTGGTTTTGGCCTGTTTTGGGTCTTTGGGCCTCTTACCCTGTATCCCCTAGAAGCAGCAGGACAAGGTGGTTTTGGGGGGTTTTGGGTTGTTTTTGGCCTGTTTTGGTTTTTTTGGGGGCTCTGACCCTGTATCCCATAGGTGAAGGAGGAGAAGGTGGTTTGGGGTGGTTTGGGGTTGTTTTGGGGTTTGCTTTGGGTGTTTTGGCCTCGTTTTCGCCTGTTTTTGGCCTGTTTTGGGGCTATTTTGGGTCTGTTTTGGGGCTCTGACCCTGTGTCCCTTAGGAGAAGGAGGACAAGGGGGGTTTGGGGTGGTTTGGCATGGTTTGGGGTTTGCTTTGGGTGTTTTGGTCTGGTTTTCACCTGTTTTTGGTCTGTTTTGTGGCTATTTTGGGCCTCTTACCCTGTATCCCATAGGAGAAGCAGGACAAGGTGGTTTTGGGGTGTTTTGGGTTGTTTTTGTCCTGTTTTAGGGCTGTTTTGGGGCTCTGACTCTGTGTCCCATAGGAGAAGCATGACCACCAGGTGGTTTTGGGGTTGGCTTGGGCTGTTTTAGGGCTGGTTTGGGGTGGTTTGGCCTGTTTTTTTTCTCTTTTTGGCCTGTTTTGGGTCTGTTTTGGGGCTCTGACCCTGTGTCCCACAGGAGAAGCAGGACAAGGGTTTTTTTGGTGGGTTTAGGGTGGTTTGGGATTGTTTCGGGGATGGGTTTGAATATTTTTTGTTGTTTTTGTCCTTTTTTGAGCCTGTTTTGGGGTTCAGAAATTGTGTCCCACAGGAGAAACAGGACAAGGTGGTTTTGGGGTGGTTTTGGAGTGGTTTTGGGGCTCTGACCTGTGTCCCATAGAAGAAGCAGGACAAGGTGATTTTGGGGTTGTTTGGGGTGTTTTGGCCTGCTTTTCTCCTGTTTTTGTCCTGTTTTGGGGCTCTGACCCTGTATGCCATTGGAGAAGCAGGACAAGGTGGTTTTGGGGTGTTTTGGGGGTTTTGGAGTGATTTGTCCTGTTTTGGGGCTGTTTGGGAACTCTGACCCTGTATCCCATAGCAGAAGCAGGACAAGGAGTTTTTTGGCTGGTTTTGCGGGTGGTTTTGGTTTGGTTTTGTCCTGTTTTGGGTGCTTTTTGGGACTCTGACCCTGTATCCTACAGAAGAAGCAGGACAAGGTGGTTTTGGGGTGGTTTGGGGAGTTTTGGATGTTTTGGCATTCTTTTGTCCTGTTTTTGGGCTCTGACGCTGTATCCCAAAGGAGAAGCAGGACAAGGTGGTTTTGGGGTGGTTTTGGGTTGTTTTGGGGCTGTTTTGGGTGTTTCGAGTTGGTTTTTCATTGGTTTTGGCCTGGTTTGGGGCTTTTTGGGGGTCTGACCCTGTGTCCCTTAGGAGAAGGAGGGCAAGGTGTTTTTTGGGTGGTTTGGGGGTGTTTTGGGAGTGGTTTTGGGTGTTTTGGGGTGTTTTTGTTCTGTTCTGGGTCTCTTTTGGGTCTCCTACCCTGTATCCTATAGGAGAAGCAGGACAGGGTGGTTTTGGGTGTGGTTTTGGGGATGTTTTGCATTGTTTTTGCCCTGGTTTTGTCCTGTTTTGTGTCTCTGACCCCGTATCCCATAGGAGAATCAGGGCAAGGTGGTTTTGGGGTGGTTTTAGGGTGGTTTTGGTTTATGTCCTGTTTTGGGATTCTGACCTTGTGTCGCGTAGGAGAAGGAGGACAAGGTGGTTTTGGGTGTTTTTGTTCTGTTTTGGGGCTGTTTTGGCACTCTGACTCTGTATTGCATAGGAGAAGCAGGACAAGGTGGTTTTGGGGGTGGTTTTAGGGTGTTTTGGGGTGTATTTGGGGTATTTGTGGCCTCTTTTGGGGCTAGTTTGGGGCTCTGACCCTGTATCCCCTAGGAGAAGCAGGACAGGGTGGTTTTGGGGCCATTCTGGGGTGGTTTTGGGGTGTTTTTGTCCTGCTTTTGGGCTGTTTGGGCTCCGCTGTTGGCAGTGGGGACACATGCCATGCCAGACCTTGATGTGAAGGATGGCCTCCCCTGTTACCAGAGAGCCATACAGCAGAAAAAAGGGGCAGGCCCAGCAGCCTGTAGTTGGCATATATTGGAGATATGATCTAGGGCAAATCCCTGCTCAAGTAGGGTCACCCAAAACATATATAAAACAAAAAGGGGGAGATGTGGAGGCAGTGTTCTCACAGGAGAGTGGATAATTGGTACATAAATTCTGAATAATCCTGAAAGATGCAGCAAGGCCATGAGAGGCCCGAGGAAGCCTGAACAAGCAAGATAAGAAGAAGCTGGAATTCACTGAGGTAATGAGAACTGTGGACTGTTGGCAAGTTTTCGAGGTCAAGTTCTCACACCTGTGCTTAACCAATTCTATGTTAGTTACAAAGGGTCTTTGAGACATGTATCCAATCATAATATGCCAAATCAAGACATGTATCCAATCATAATATGCCAAATCACTGTAAGTGCATGTAAGAAATAGTATATAAGGAGTTACGGCTTTGTAAAAAATGGCTTTTGTCTGATCATATTGATCTCTGACTGAGTCCATGTGTTTTCTGCGGCACGGAGTTATTGGGGGGGGGGGGGGGGCAGGAGGCAGCAGGCGGGCACTAGGACCCTGATTCCGGCGCTAGAGGGGGCGGGCACTGGGACCGGCTCCTGACAGGGAGGAGGCAGCGGGCGGGCACTAGGACCCCGATACCGGAGCTATATAGTGCTGAGGGTGCTGGGGGTTCTGTGGGTGCTGGGGTTTCTATAGGTGCTGGGCTGACTGGGTGCACTGGAGCTGTTGTGGTTGCTGGCAGTGGTGGGGGTGGTATGGGTGCAATGCATGCTATGGGTGCTGTGGGTTCTATGGGTGCTGGGGGTGCACTGGGTGCTGTGAGCCCTGGCCCCAGTCCCTGCTCCAGGCACTGGGGACCCCAGTGCTGGCATCTGGGAGAGGTCCAAAGAGTGCTGGGATGGGTGTTGGGAGCTGGGATGGATACAACCTTGAAGCTTGTGAGGTCCTAAGGGAAGATCCCAAGCCTGGAAGCAGGATGCTCCAGCTGGATGCAGGGATGAAGCAGAACCATGGAAGTTTGGGTTCTCCTTCATCATTTGGGTGTGGAGAGGAGCCTTCAGCATGGATTGGAGCCATAGAACAAGGGGTGATGGGTTCCAACTGGAACAGCGAAGTTCAGGTTGCAGATAAGGAAGTGAGGGTGCTGGGACACTGGGATGGGTGGGATGGAGAAGAACGGATGGGCTTGGAGCAACCTGGTCTAATGGAAGCTGTCCCACCTGCCTCTTCATGCCATGCTTTAATGGTGGGGCAATGATTGGACTTGATGCTCCTGAAAGTCTTTCACAAACTGGTTGATTCCCTGATTCCCAGCTCCCGCTTCCCACTGTTCCCTGCCCTCCATCCCTCATCCCCATCCCTGCGCACGGACCAGAAGAAGAGGTGGGCACGCAAAGCATCCTCTCTATGGGAAAATAAGGCAACTGTATTGAAGCTGAAGCCAACTTCAAGCGACGCCGCTCCTCAAGGCTTCTTCCCCCTTAGAGCCTGCAGCAGCTCCTGCACCCGACTGACAAATTCCACGAGCACCCGGTATGGGAAGGAGCAGATGTCACCGGTGCTCGAGGCCGTCGGAGCCGGCATCGTCTGCTGGATGGACGCATGCGAGACGTCCTGGTGGCTCCATGTCGAGGGCGTCGCGGAGGCTCCCGCGGAGTGGAAGCTCCCCAGCTGGTGGAGGATCCACTCATGGAAGTGCCTTGTTGAGGTGTAGACCCCCGGTTGCTTGGCCCTGGCGCAGCCGCGGCCCCAGCTCGTCAGCCCCACAACCCAGAAAAAGTTGGCATGGTTGTCCCGGCACATGAGGGGACCGCCACTGTCACCCTATGGAGGAGAAACAGAGAGGGGATGAGGATGGGGATGGGTGGCCATGGAAACGCCTGAGGGGACCACTGCTGCTACCCTTTGGAGGAGAACGGGAGAGGATGTGGAGGGGTGGCCATGGCAACGCAGAGGGGAAAACTGCTGCCACCCTATGGAGGAGAACGGGAGAGGATGAGGATGGGGATAGGTCGCCATGGCAAAGCAGAGGGGACGACTGCTGCCACCCTATGGAGGAGAACGGGAGAGGATGAGGATGGGGATGGGTCGCTATGGCAATGCCGGAGGGAACCACTGCTGTTACTCTATGTGGATGGAAGGGTTCTCCTTCATCATTTGGGTGTGGAGAGGGACCTTCAGCATGGATTGGAGCCATAGGACGAGGGGTGATGGGTTCCCACTGGAACGAGGGAGTATGGGTTGGAGATAAGGAGAAATTGTTCCCTATGAGGGCGGTGGGACACTGGGATGGGTTGGATGGAGAAGGATGGATGGGGCTTGGAGCAACCTGGTCTAATGGAAGGCATCCTTGCCCCTTGCTTAGAACTGGATGCTTTAAGCTCCTTCCCAACCTAACCCATTCCATGAATCCATGCTCACGACATGGTTTAGTGGTGGAATCTCAATGCTCTTAAAGCTCCAACCTCTATGGTCCCTGAGCAGGGATGATGGAGCAGGAGCTGGATGCGCTTCCAAAACTGGGATAAAAGGGGATGCAGAGCAAGGCCCTGCAGATGGGAGAGGAGAAGGGAGCCCCAGTGGCACATCCTTACCTGGCAGGTGTCGATGCCACCCTGCGGGTACCCAGCACACAGGTTGTGGCTCTTGATGGCCCCTCGGTACCATAGGCTGCTGTTGCAGACCTTGGCATCGATGAGGCGGACCTTGGCCTCCTGCAGGGCAGATGGGGACGATGCCCCTGCTGTGGGGACACAAAGGGGGTCAGGACTGGGGGGAGAAGGAACGGATATGGGGGTATTTGGGGCTGAAAAGATCAATGGGAGCCATCAACACCGCCCCATGGCATGGGCTGCATCCCCTTTGTTCTGCATCCTCAACATAAGGAGGACATGGAGGGACCTTCAGCGATGGGACAAGGGATGATGGGTTCCAACTGAACCAGGGATGCTCAAGTTGGAGAGAAGTAAGTGGTGGGAGACTGGGATGGGTTGCATGGAGAAGGTCAGGATGCTCCATCCCCAGTCGGAGCAACATCCAATAGACGTGGATGAGCTTTACCCTCCCTTCCATCCCATTCCATGAATCCATGACCCGGCATCCCAAGGCCAACGGGGCCGTCGGGCACTCACTTCTGGCCTCCCTCGCGCCCCATCCGCTGATGAAGCACTCGGAGAGCTGGGACACCCTGAGCGTCGCATCGGGCAGGCAGGCGAGCTGCACGTGGTACCCGCACTGCACCGGCTGGTCCAGCTCCACCAAGGCAATGTCGAAGCCGCCGGAGACGTTAGTGTAATATTCATGGACCACGACCCTCTGGATCCAACGTTTCTGGGTCTCGGAATTGGCCCAAGCCAGGTCTGTGATTCCGACCATCACGTACCAATCCGTGGTGAAGCTGGGAGGGAGTGGAAGAGCAGGGATTGGAGCCATAGGACAAGGGGTGATGGGTTCTGACTGGGAATTGCAGGTTGGAGATAAGGAAGGGATTCCCTATGAGGGCACTGGGATGGGATGGATGGAGAAGGTTTGGATGCTCCATCCCTGGTAGTGCTCAAGGCCAGCTTGGAGCAAGCTGCTCTATGGAAGGCATCCCTGCCCATGGCAAGGGCTTGGAACTGGATGATCCCAAGCTCCTTTCCCACCCAACCCATTCCATGATCCATTCCATTCCATCCCATCCCATCCCATTCTATGGAGGGGTGGGAAGGAGCCACATTCCTGCTGCTGCCCAAAGGAAAGCACTGCCCCAGCTCGCCTTAGGCTCAAGGGCTGTCAAGCTGGAAGCAGCCTTCTCCTGAGCGCTCCTCCAAGTGCATCCAGGATGGGGAAGGGGACAGGACGGGAGCTGCTCCTTCTCCCCCTTACTTTTGCCCGACGAAGCAGTGAGCGGCCGTGAGGACCCATTGTGGGGTGATGAGGGACCCCCCACAGATGTGCGAGAAGCCGGTGGCCGTGGGGAACTGGATGCTGACCATCCATGGCCAGGCGCCCTGGTGCGCATCCACGCCTCCGACGATGCGCGACACCCCATAGGAATCAGCCATGGGACGGGTACCGCAGGTCCCTCTGGAAGCAGAAGCCCAACACTGGATGGTTAGGGATGAAGGGTGGGCATCATCCCGCCCCACTGGGTGACGCAGGGACAAGGGACCCTATGGGGTGCCCCATAGCTGTGCTGTGCCACCGCATGGGGTGATGGCGAGGAAGCGGGGCTCTCCCAGTCCCACCACCCCACTGGTGTGACCATGGTTGGGAGCAGCAGCATCTCCCTATGGAATACCAGGAGCCCCGAAGCCTGGTGCCACTCACCCACAGCTGTCCCAGGAGCCATGCACCAGCCAGGCCAATGCCAGCAGGATGAAGACATGGAGCAAAGCCATCGCTGTCATCACCGCTGAGGGTGACCCCAAGGTGCCACCAAGGTGCTGCCACCACCACTGAGGGTGACACCAAGGAGCTGCCACCAAGGAGCTGCAACCAAGGAGCTACTACCAGCGGGCTGCCACCAAGGAGCTGCCACCAAGGAGCTGCCACCAAGGAGCTGCCACCAAGGAGCTGCCACCAAGGAGCTGCAACCAAGGAGCTGCCACCACCACTGCGCCCAAAGCGCAACTGCCCCAGGGATACGGGTGCTGCATACAGGTCCCTTGGTGCTGCGGCTGATGTCATAGAGAGGCAGGTTTCATGGGGGGGGGGGCATGGGGGATTCCATGGGGAGATGGAGGGGGTCTGATGGGCTTGGGATGATCTGAATCCTTATGGGATGCTCTGGAGCTCTGTGGGATGCAAAAAATGGAAGCAAATGGGGGGCACCCAAAAATGGATGGGGGCACGCCAAAGGGCAATGGAAGCAGATGGGGGCACCCAAAGGCTCAAACAAGCACATGGGAGCCCGCCAAAAGGACCAGAAAGGTGCCCAAGGAACCGCAAGGATGAGGGATGCAGGGGGCAGAAGCAGCATCCCCATGGAGCTAGGTCCCTGGTGAGGATTTATCCCACATTGATCCCAAAACCACCACTGTTTGCCCCTCAAAAGCACCCAAAATCCTGGGATTTGGTGGGCAAGGAGTGGTGAAGGGATTGTCCTTATATCCCAGAGCCTGGAAGCGGGATCTGGCAGCAGGAGCCTCCGTGCAGGCCCGGATCCAAGGACATGGCTGCTGCCCCAGAAGCAGCTTCCCAGCTTCTTCTTTGGGCCAAAAAGAGGTGGAATGGGGCCCAGGTTCTTGTTAAAAGCCACTTTGGGGGGGGTGGGGGGGAGTTCAAATGGTGCCAAATCCAGGGAATTTGCCCAGGAGGGGGAGGGTGGGGAAAAGAAGGGATTGGAAAGGGATTGGTGCAGAAGGAATGGGGTTTGTGTGGTATTCCTGGAAGTGGGCATGGTTGGATGGGGCTTGGAGCATCCCGCTCCATGGAAGGTGTCCTTGCCCATGGCAGGGGGTGGAGCTGGATGAGCTTTAAGGTGCCTTCAACCCAACCCATTCCGTGATTCCATGACTCCATGATCCCACACCTCTGTGCTGCAGTGTGGATGTTCCCTGGTGTAGGGACCTTAGGGAGGAGCTGGTGGCACAAGGGAGCTCCAGAGCATGCCACAAGCAGAGCATCCCACAGGGATTCACAGCATCCCATAGGGATTCACAGCATCCCACAAGCAGAGCATCCCACAGGTGTTCAGAGCATCCCACAAGCAGGGCATCTATCTTGGGTTCAGCAGCAGCAGTCATTTTTTCTCCCTCTTGGTACCTGGTGCAGGCTGAGTTTTTGACTTTCAGCCTGGGAACAGCGCTGATAACACCGATGCTTTTCGTTGCTGCTCAAACGTTCAGTCTGACCGAGGACTTTGTGAGCCTCATGCTCTGCCATGGAGGGAGGAGGAAGGGAAGCCGGGAGGAAGCAGAGACAGGACACCTGACCCAAACCAGCCAAAGAGGTATTCCATAGCACAGCACGTCATGCCCGGGAGGTAACAGGGAGTTACCCAGAAGGGCACTCACTGCTCGGTCGGGCTCGGTCGGCGGGTGGTATTGTATTCTCTTCCCTTGTTATTTCCCTTATTGTTATTGGTGTAGCAGCAGTGGTTTGTGTTACACCTCAGTTACTGGGCTGTTCTTATCCAACCCGGGGGAGGTACATTCTTTCGATTCTCCTCCCCATCCCTCCAGGAGCGGGGGCAAGGGAAGAAGGAGGGGGGGGAGGTGAGCGAGCGAGACTGCATGGCTGACTGGGTTTTAAACCACGACTAAAGTTGAGATTGAGATTGCATGGGAACCTAGATACTCCTCTACCACACAACAGCAACATTTCACAGAGTAAACTTAGACAAGAAGCTAACTCCACACAGAAAAATTACCTTCAGCAACCAAATTGCTGTCATCCATCAGGTCCTACTTTGTTCCTCATCTGCACAGAGCTGTTTCAGGTCTCGGTTTCCTCCTGATTTGTTAGGCTAGGCGGCCACAGCACATTGTTTTAGCACTAATGCATACCTTGAACGCAGTACCTGTTGAAATAAAAGCCACTAATTGTCCTATTTTATAAGAGACAGCTGAATATTGTTTTCAGAAACCTTAAAGAATCTTCAGCTTACTTAAAAATTGTGGTTTACTTTAATCTGTATCCGAATAATAAGCTTGTACCTTAAAGCAGAATCCATGGTTTGTTGGTGCTCCAGAAATCTTTTTGCCTGTCAAAGACATGTACGTATCACTAAGGCTGAATTCACAGAAAAACTGCAGATGCCTTGGCTCCTAAAAAGAAGAGCAATGTACTATAGTTAGACTATTTTTAGCCAGCCCCTCCAGATAAGAAAATCAGGAGATGTAGTGGTTATCCTGGTCCAAAATAGTCTTAACATACTGTACGTTTAACTCCGACATTGTGAAATCTAGAAAGAGACAACTCAGCAGCAATTTCATAATGCAGAGAAAAACCACATCAAACTAGTCAAAGAGCTCATTCTGCCAGAGAGGGAGAAAAACCGAAGTACAAGTGATGACACTTCTGGGAAAGCATCCGCTAAATTCAAGCCACAATAATATTACAGTAGGAGTCACGTTTTGAGAGCTGTATGCATTTCAAACATCAAAATAAAAGGTACTTTCATAACCTGAAAACTGTCCACTCCTCTTTCTAACCATTCTCTCCATCCTCTAAGATGAACCAAGCTAAGGAAGAAAACAAAAGAGGTTTGCTGAAGGATACAAAAGCAGCTCAATGATTACTCTGGCAGTTAGCACAGAAAATTCACAACAAGAAAAATCTTTAAGTGCTTTACGTAAAAGGTGTCTCGACTCCAGTGTATCCTGTTTAACATTATCAGGCTTCAAGAACCGCCACCAAAAAGTTGAAGTAGTAAAATGGAAAACTGTACAGTGACAGAACGTGAGAACTCGCAAAATCTTCCTGTAAAATCCCTTTATACACAGGGGTTTTTTATTTTACATCATGAAGTAAGACAACCCCTTTTCAAAGCACCTACTTCCACTTCAGCATTTTAACTACCAGCTGAAAATTGATTTTAAAAGAGTACGCTGTTAACTGACTGGAAAAATATTGATCAGAATGAAGCAAAGTTAGGCAAAAGGAAATTACTCTAAGACAATACTTTTCCAATTTTATATCGCTCTACATTTTATCCAGAATAAATATTTTTCTTCCTTTTTGTCGGTGGAAGTTGAAATTCAATTTTTTCTTATTAGAACAGATTTTAAATACATACACCTTTGCTCTAACTTCGTTATGTTATTATGTTCTCCCTTTTTTATTTTCCTTTACCTTAGATGTACCTTTAGTGGAAAAATAAAGGCCAGATCTTCTCAAAAGAAAGTACAGTTCTGTCCGGGATTTTTCCCCCTGCTCCTTTGCATGCAAATAACTGTGAATCTCAGGGGATGTGCTGGAGCTTAGGAACACCTGAAAGAAAACATCAGATATGCATTTCTCCTTCCACCTGAAACCAGCTTTCTATTTCACTAACATACTCAGACAGAACTAAGGGGAATAAACCCCTAAATCCAGTATCACACCACAGGAATTCAATTATGATTGCATCTAATCCCATTAAGAGTACTTCTGACTTAAGATGTGTAGAATGTTACACAACTCCAAGGTAAGCTAAGCAAGTTACATATTTATATAGAACGTATGGTTTGAAATGAGAGCATTAGTTATGCAATACGTTGACTTCAGCAACAAAACCAGTGTTAAGAAGTTCTGATCCCATGCCTCAGACCCTATGTATAGAAAACTGCAAATGAACGCTACCAACAGATGAAGAAGAAACAAAACAAAGCTACCTCTCCTTCCTCCTGTGTTACAAACCAGGTAAAGGAACCGATCTGAGCTAAAATTAATTCAGCAAAGAACTCACAAAAACTGAATCACAAACCCATGCAGGTCAGGTAGATGTTACCATTTTCAAAAGGAGGAGACAAAGGAGCCACCTGAAGGGGTGCCTGAGCAGGAGCTTTAGGAGCCAAAAGCAGAAGCTGGGCCAATCGTCGAGACAGCTGCTCGAGATATTCAATGGCTTTGCTTTAGCCATTTCAACCAGACATTGTCAGAGCGCAACACAACTGTTACCCAGCAAGACACTGTTATCTTAGCAAAGAGCAAGCACACAGTTCTACTCAGTCTGCAGGACAAAACTGCAGAAGTACCCATTAAAAGCTGGCAACCACATTAACTTTATGCTCATTCCATGAAATGCATTATTCATTTTTATTCCTCTTCTTCCAATAAAACTGCTCAGAACAATGACTCACATCTAAGCATACTAACCTAGAATCCTTCAATTTCCATATACGCAAAGGAACCAACTTCATTACTAAGCTCTTAAAGGAAAATTGCCCCAGGCTGGTCTGTACTATTATCAATTCTATCCAGACTTCTACAGAGATAGGCAACAAAGGGGTTTCGGGTTGATAGCTGCAGTTTCCACTGCTGCATTTTCCTCCTGTCCACTGCCACTTCCAGAAAATCGGATTTGAGGACACAAAGCAAAAGTTGCGCAGACAACAGGCAGAATGGACACTACAGGACTGCAGCAAAATAATGAAATGAATGTGATTTTGGAAGCACACCAGGTTCTTCAGACACTAAATAATGCAGTTCAACCAAGAAACACAAGGTTGCTTTCGCTTCTATTGTTCTCCTGTCCTGCAGTCTAAATTGAGCTGGTGTGAATGCAGTAACACGGGCAGGCTTCACTTGACAGGGGAGCGTCCTAGCTCACAACAAAGAATGCATTATGCATAGCTTCACCGCTGTTCACCTGAACAGTTACGTTACAGTAAGACTAGGTACATCTGTCTACAGCGCTGCTGGCACACAGCTGGGTGCAAATGCAGTTTAAGCTATTTCAGCCACACTGAAGCAGAAGGGGAGGTTCTGGTAGGTGTTCCAGCCTGTTCATCTCCCCATTTGCCACCAATGAACAGGTTCACTGGTAGCAAACATAAAGGTTGAGTTGAAGAAGTATTTTAACTCCATAAACAACGTCAAATGGAAGCTTTAGGAAAATCTAAACGAGTCAATCAATGTAAAAAAAGAACAGCATCTTTTTGGGTTTTAGTATCTCTGCTTAACACGAAAGGAGTGCTTGGCTCGCAGCCTGTCTTTCCCAGGATTTCTGCCATAAGAGCTTCAAACCAGAAGTGCTGTCATGAAAAACACTTTTCTTACTCAGCAGACCAAAGTGGAATACAAAATACAAAGCTCAGCTTCAACAGTCATCGTTGTGCCCATGCTATCAATTAAAATAAAGGAGCAATAATGCTAGGAAAAACACAATCCCAGATCCATCTTTTTCTTTCTAAGACAGCTGAGGACTGTGTGAGAAAGTACAACCTGAGCAAGCTGAAGTAAAACTAGTAAACGTCAGAAGGAATGCGCAGTAAAAATATTTCAGAGTCAGAACTGAATGCAATAAACACCTAGAACTAAAGATAGGAGAAAAGATCCCTTCTTCGGGATTTTTGTTCTGGCTTGGTTTTGGAAGGGTTTTCTGTTGTTGTTTTGGTTGTTCCTTGGTTGGTTGTTTTTATTTAACGGAGGTATGTGCAAATTTACTAGTGGGGGAATGGATCCCTCTTCAAACAGATAACCAATATATGCCTAGTATCAGAAAAATAAGTCCTTAATATAGGAAGATGAATTGCAGAGTTAAATGATGGTATGCTGCAGGCAGGGATTACCAGTCACACGGTACACAGAAACAAACTTGCACCCTGTCTCCCATGCAGTGAAATATAGAACATGATTTGTAGGCTGGTGTCAAACGTCACCATGTCTTTCCGAGAGTAGCGTATGACAGCACCAAGGACTCAATGATGATTTGCTTAACTGCAAAGCCAACCCATTGAAAACCAATCTGAACAAAAACCAAAGCAAAATAAATGCCTTTTGTTGGTAAAAAAACAAATCAATCAACAGGTGAGAAAACAGAACAGGAAAAAAACATTGCACTGTCTCAGATGAATATAACAAAAATCAGAAACTCTAGATGTCACTAAATGCAATGAAGTTTGAGAGCCATACTCTTAACTAGAAACCTTATCTGTCTGCACCTGCAACATTTTGAATGAAAGACTGGCTGCAGTAGCATGGAAAATATTTGCTAAGGTGGACGCTTCTCAAGCATTACACACTATTTCTGACAGTCAAAGAAGCCAACATTTTCCCAAGGCTCTGTGAATCCAGTTTGAATTTGATGACTGATTTCTTCAAAGATGTGACGACAGTTGGCAGTGATCCAGCCCAATGCTGCTGGGAATGAGCAGGATTTTGCCCTGAACCTGCTGACAAATTCTAGGGCCCCAAGCAGTGCCAGTGAAGAGCTGTTACTGACTCTCAGTATTGTCTCCTGTTGACTTCAGTCAGTCTGAGAGCTTTAGACTGGCAGAAAGGCCAGAAAAACCTAGAAGGGAAAATGAGGAAAGGCAGACTGGAACATGCCGAGGAGATTGACAAGAGACTGAAGTTCTGTGCACGGCTATTTCAGCCTGAAATCTGGAACAGAATCAGATGGGAAACTGCTCAGGGACAGAGAGACTTTCTGTGGCAGAATGGTTAGAGAAAGAAAGCTTAACTCTGAAATCTGTGAAGGCAGAGAATGAGAACAACTCAGAACATGGGGGAGTGGGGCAAGAGATGGCAATGGGGAAGGCCAAAAGGAAAAGTCACTACCAGGAATTCTACCTTTCACAAAAGGATGAGTGCCTGTCTTGGTAAGCCCGCTGTGTCTTTAACTTAATTTTTGCATATATAAGATTTATTTTGTTATGCTTATTTAGGAAAGGCATGTGCTCTCTTCTTTAATACATCCTACATCAGGTGCAAGGTTCTTTTTATTCCTCTGGAAGACAGGCTGGACGTGTGCTGTCTACAATAGGTTTTTCTAATGTATTCACATTACATGTAAAAAGCCATTAGAAAGAAGCTGCGAAATTGGCCAACAGAACTCTGAACTTCAAGTCTACTGACCAAACAGTTGCATCTATTAAACAGTGGGCAGTGGGAGGGGAATAGGTTTGTTCTTAAAAACAAAACCAGAAAGAACTGTAATTACCCAAGTAATTTCAATCTTCTGTTTTTGAAGGTGTCACTGTTAAATTTAAAACACTGACATACTGCATAGTGAAAAAAGATCAGTGACAAATACAATTAAATATAAAACCTCCAACATTAAAAATTGCAGAAATGTTATTCACAGACAAAAAACAAGCCAAACCAAAACAAAAAAAAAGAAAAAAGAAAGGGGGGGGGGGGGGAAGAAATCCAGGATAAAATTTTGACCCTTCAAAGGAATTTAAAAAAAAAACCACCAACACCTTGTTGACTTCAGTGAGGGTAGGATATCACCTACTAACGACTCAGTTCTGTCAACACTCTAGGCTGTGCAGTCCATTCATTGGAAATGCTGTCATGAGTAAGAGAGGCCTCAGATAAAGAGCTTCATGCTACCTTCCTTCTTGAAATGCTTTTAAGCATCCGATTTGCTTAAATAGCCTACAGCAAGACTTCCAGATTATTCACACTGCCTACCACTAGACATGTACATACAGTGTTGTCTCAGAGAAACCATATTCTAATAAATATGGCTTCTAATTCTAATAGTGACACACTTTATTTTTAGGCTATAGGTCAAACCTCTCTTCGGTACACACAGACATCTGGTGTAGGTCAGACCCAGTAATTTCACTTAGCACATGCTAAATGGATAGCAGACAGGTAAACTGTTTTTTGTTCTGAGGCTATTCAGATGTTCTGACTTAAAGCCATCAGCCAAAATACTCACTTTCAATGAAAGTCAAGAAAAACATACTTGAAAAATATTTTACTCGCTCACTGCTCAATCCACAAAAAACTATAAAAGTATCAGAAGTGATTTTTTAATCACTTGTAAGCACTGAGTTGGTAAAACTAATGTCTCTCTTGCTACTTGACCGAGCACATCACAAATAATAACCAAGACTGTTAACTTGTCTTAATGAAAGTATCCAAGGATATAGGGACTGGCTGTGAACAACTGACCCAACAGCTTCTGCTGAAACGGGCGTGAGGACTGCACAGTTCACAAAGGTATTCTCTGCCTCATGCCTCCTAAGTTTTATTGAACAAAATACAATTAAACAGACAATACACCATAAAACAGCAACAGAGGAGCGTTCACAACAGATTTTTCCATCTATCAAAATGGGGTGTAACCATTACCTCTTTAGAATGATTCTTAATCTTACCCACAAGCTCTGCACATTCGCTGTGTATCGTATATGGGCAAGAGCATCCAAATCAAATGTTTATGTTACGCTGCAAAATCTACTTGATATTTGGGTAGCAAAAGTGAACCAACTTTCATTGGATATGCAGCATCTGTAGAAATTAATTCTTTTTATTTAGGTTTGTAAAAATTATTTACAGAATCTAGTTCTGTATGTGTCAATTATATTTAATTTGAAACATTTTTAATCCATTGGGGGTTAGCTTAACCTCCTGACTAAACATCCATTTTTATAAGGATATATCTTTTTAATACAGAAGAATGTTTTGAGAATTATTTATTTAATGTTTTTCCTTTACTGGTGGATGCTAGAGTAGAATTTATTATATAATTAAAAAAAAACCTCAACAACCTAGCTTTAATATTTCTTTTAGTTTTACCTTTAAAATCCTGTGTTCTTATGTTGCCTTTCCAACCAGTCTTTATCCCCAAAACTCACACATAGGCTTGTTGTCTTAAGACCACTGAAAGTTCTTCTATTAATTAATTTTTCTAGTGACAAGCAAGCAAGAGTGATGAGTATGTTTCCACCTTTAGTACTCATTTTTCCCCTCTTTGGGAAGTAAGACCATGATCCCTGATATGGTCATTCTGTGAATCTATTCCCACTGTAAGTTAAAATCTTGTGTCCACTTAAAGATGACTAACACTGCTACCTTGTTTTTCCCCAAAGGCTACAGTAGCCTTCCAGCTAACAAATCATACTAGTCACTCTGAATTTTCTGCTCATTAAGTTTAACCTTTTAAGCCTTTTTTTTACAGGGGGTTGTATCACATTCCCATTTCCTCATTATCCTACCAATGCCTGCTGTTAAGTATGTGCCAAGTACTGCAGCACTCCACCTTTTTAAGGAAACAGGGTCTTTCACCTGAAATACCCAAGAAAGGCATTAACCATTTTTACTTCATCTTCTGTTTTGACACTCCGAAAGAATGCCTAAGTTTCCAAGTGCGGTCATACAGTAACTGTCTGGCAGGGACACACCACTTCATACCTCATAAGGAAAAAAGTAGTAACCATATTTTGAGGTATTCATAACCTAGGAACAGATCCAACAGTGGCAAAGAATTATGCTCACAAAAAAACAGGCAATGGGAAATTCTAAGCTATGCTGGCTCATCTTCATTCAAAGATTACACACCTGTAATATCCCAGAGTGGCTTACAGCTGCATGGGGCTCACTTGGAAAAGGTATCATATGATCTGGAAAAAAGCTCTGGAACAATAACAATTTGTATCAAAGTTCAAGAAAAATAAATATAAAACTTCTTATCCCTTTTGGATGCAAAATTAAAGTTCTCCATGCCCTGCAAGAAACTGCAGGTTCTCTGATCCAGGAATTCACATTTACCTTACTATCATTCCTCAATTTGTGGTATCCGATATATTATTTGCTGAAAACCTTAAAAACTTTGAGAAAACATCACCAGTTTCTGGAATCAAGAGGGTTTCATACACCACTACTTGGCTCTTAGTGCTGTTTTTCTAGTAGTAATTTCTATTGCTATGGACGTTTAAGAGTTGCCTGGGGGTTCAACGTGCTGCAAAGTAGGGGCAACATATGCCAACAGTGTTTTCTATTGCTTTCCTTACACTAGAAACCCAGCAAACCTTTTTTGGAAAAACTGCCAGTAATAGAGAATAAGTCCTCTCAGTTTTTATCTAACTATCCACTTTGTGTACGAATATCAGTTAGATCTGACAACATCAATATGGTATGGTTAAAAAGTCCACATTTAAAGTGTTGATTTTATTATCAAGGAAAGCTCAAGGTGTAATTTATGGATAGACCTGCAGCTGGGGAGTTCAGTACACTCATGCAAATATGAACCAGCCAAGAATTTGATCACTACTTATGAAGTAAAGGCACAGCTACAGGTTGGGCAGAGAAGAGATTCAGAGCAGCCCTGTGGAGAAGGACATGGGGGTGCTGGTCGATGAGAAAATGAACATGAGCCGACTTCAGTGTGCACTCCCAGCCCAGAAAGCCAATCGTATCCTGGGCTGCATCAAAAGGAGCGTGACCAGCAGGGCAAAGGAGCTGATCCTGCCACTTTACTCTGCTTTTGTGAGACCTCACCTGGAGCATTGTGTGCAGTTCTGGTGTCCTCAACATAAAAAGGACATGGAACTGTTGGAACAAGTCCAGAGGAGGGACAAGAGGGTGATCAGGGGACTGGAGCACCTCCCCTATGAAGATTGGCTGGGAAAGTTGGGGCTGTTCAGCCTGGAGAAGAGAAGGCTGCGTGGAGACCTCATAGCAGCCTTCCAGTATCTGAAGGGGGCCTATAGGGATGCTGGGGAGGGACTCTTCAGTAGGAATTGTAATGATAGGACAAGGGGTAACGGGTTCAAACTTAAACAGAGGAAGTTTAGACTGGATATAGGGAAGAAATTCCAGGTGAGGGCCTGGAATGGGTTGCCCAGGGAGGCTGTGAATGCTCCATCCCTGGCGGTGTTCAAGGCCAGGTTGGACGAAGCCTTGGGTGGAATGGTTTAGTGGGAGGTGTCCCTGCCCATGGTAGGGGGGTTGGAACTTGATGATGTTAATGTCCTTTCCAACCCTAACTATTCTATGATTCTAAGTTTTCCCAAGGTCTGGACAAGTTTGAAGCTAATATTCCCTTGACCATCAAATGTCCAGTGACCTTCATTTTTAATAAAACTGAACTACTGGTAGGGTTGATTCATATCAACAGAGCACCCCTGCTACACCTGGGTTCACAGTACCCAGAAGAATGACTCAAGCAGAAACAGTAAACTCTCTGATCAACCACAGTTGCTTATGCTAGTCATACCTGCATGTCTGCCACACTCCACAGCTGGTTCCAAGCACTGGCTAACCAACACACTTCTTTGAAAGCTTCTCAACTAACCATTGACTGTCTCAAGCTTAGGATTTTTCACTGGTGCAATGACACCTCTAGATTGGGGAGTACGTGATTTGCCCAGAGAAACACAGGTGGAGAAAGAAAAAGCCTCAGATCTCTTGGATCTTTTGTTACCTTAATATTTACCTTTTCATCTTTTTCACAGGTGGATAATTTGAGTTCCCTGCCACTGTTCACCCTTCAAGTCCTCATACATTTCTATTTCTCCCTTTGACATCTGAAACAAGCTGGCTTTACAAAAGACGGCATTACCAGTGACCCAAATACACCATGCATTTGAGCAACCAGAGGGTGAACTCCTCCAGCTGAGCCAGGACTGCTTCCACGACCTTTGTCATCAGCCACAGCCTGAATTAGCAACATTAACCTTTGGCAATACCCTTGAATTAGGAGTTGTCTCTGCTCTCCTTCCATTCCTTACATACACTAACTCTGGCTTCACTTCCACTTGTTCCTAACAGGCTACAGCTGCTCACAGCCCTTTGTGTCAGCTGTCATGTAGCCACAGGGCACCACTGGCCCAGAACATCCAATTTTCACTTAAACAATAAAATCCATCTTTGCTACAGATGCCCCTCCTCACACTGCTTCATTTTATGTTTTGTTGTCACTCGATGGAAACTTCACTCAATCTCAATCACTTTATTTTGTTGCAGGTCTATGTGCAAACTTCAATAAAGTTAAGCCCATGCCTGCATGATGTTTATAGCTGAGGCTAATTAACAGCTGAGCTAGTGGAGAGGCAAAGATATGTTGCTTGGCCTCCCTCTGCTCAGCTTTGGGCCAAGGCAGGGGAGCAGGCCTGCTGTCCTGTCGCTGGTCACTCCACTAAGGTGGTCGTGTGTTCTCAGAAGCCCCAACAGAAGGTGGGGATGCTCAAAGGCTGGTAGTTGCGAAGCAGAGGAGGAGAGGTGGGCAGGCTGCCTTACCTTGCCTGGGCGGCAGTCTGCTGGCCCTCCCTTCGCTGTTTTGTCTCCTCCAAGGCTGCTTTTGGTTCCATCCTGTACATGGTAGGTCCTTTTCCATAGACGTCCAGTTCCACCCTGGGGAAAGCAGCAGGACCTGGTGTCTGTAAGAGAGGCAGGGAGGTTGCTGGGTACACAAGTGTTCTGCTGACAGGAAGGGTACTCAACAAAATGATCACACACTCGCTGTACAACATGCACAGTGGATTAAACCAGCACACTAAAGCAAACAAGCACAGTAAAGGGAACTGGGTAGATATTTCTATACAGTAAGTAAGTACAGTAAAACAAATTGTGTACATGTATATAAGTAAAGTACAGATGACAATTAGCAGTGCATCGAATCAATACTGCATAGAGAGACCAGAGACTTAGAAGAAAGACATCACCAGCCATCATCAAACCATCCTCCAGGCCCACACTTCAGCTGGGAAGCCCCATTGCAGCCATTGCCGGGAGACTCAGGTAATCAGGAAAGTTCCTACGAGGTCCATCCACACATAGGTGAGGCCTCGGAGTCAGCTACAAGAGGCTCCTGCTTTTGTACCCTTAGAAACACAAGGGGCTTTAGGCCAGCTCTGCCACTGTTTACTCGTGGGCCCGTGCAGTTCCTCATCATCTCAGTGTTGGTCACACTGACAGCATTGGCCAGGTGGCCCAGCGTGCCCAAGCAGGAAGCTCACGGAACAGCTGCACCCTCATGGTTTCCTGCCTCTTTCCGACAAACAGTCACCATGAACATACACACATGGACTCTGCCAAATACACTGTGAAAAACCCACACTGGGTTGTCTCTCAGTCAGGAGAGGGAATCAACTCTCAGCGAGGTTCCCATCCGTTACAGTCACAGCCAAATCCAAGCACAGGAGCGGTATGCACATAGAGATGGAGACGAAAATGGAGATAAGAAAAATAATGTAAAAGAATATTTTCTTTTCACAAAATAATGGAAAACAACCAAAATTGTCTTCCTGATACAGACACTCAAGATTTCTACTGCAATTGAAAATAATCTGAACAAAACAAAACTCTTGGAGCCAAGACTACCCATTTTCTAAGAGCCTTCTCAGCTTTCACAGTGGCACACACAGTCCTGACTTCCACAGGAGGAACTCAAAGGTACGCTTCTGTTGAGCTGGACATTTGTGATGGAGGTTCTGTGGGAGTATGGGCCCTGAATACCCCATGAGGGAGGCCATCTCTGCTTTTATAACAGGGACACAGGGCTATGACTTCAGTTTTCCAGAGAAAAAGAATGTTGTGCTTTGATTTGATTAACCCTGCTGTGATTGATGCAAGAAGCCTCAGCGTCTGTATTTCAGGCAGCCTGCTTGCACAAGTCACACAGTGTTTATGGTGAAGATTTCACGTGCCACACGCCTGACAAATTACTTTGCCCTTTTAAGTAAAGAATGCATTTCACATGGTATCTGCAAACTGTGAACAGCCACTGCACTCACACAAAGCAGCAAGACCACTGTCTGCAAGGAAAATGATTCATATCCCCATGAGGGTGCCCGAGCACAGTCACTGTATCTCACAAGCCAGATTCCACCAGAGCTGAGAATCATGAGCCTGCTATTTTGATGGTTGCCACCAAATAGTTCAGGACTGCCTTTGCACCTGCATCAGGACTGCCAGAAAACGCCCAGTCTGCGGCAGTGCCTATAATCTACCAGTTGTGGACATGCAGTATCAGTTCACTCCTTCTCACACCCTTTCCCCTGACTGCAAGGCTGAAGGACAGCCTCTACCTGGGTCCCAATACCCTTGGGTAAGGAGCATTCTGGAGGGTAGATTTTGTCTAGTTAAGCCCACCAGCACTTTTGGATCACTGACTACTGCGGCGCTTGAGCCTTTTGGGCATCTCCCCACTGCCCCAGTCCTGCCAGCCCATCTGTGCCAAGCACTTACAATCAACTGAGGGAAGCAGAGTAATGAGGACGCATTTAATGAAATGCTCAGTACTACTAAGGCCATAAATGACAGAATCACAGAATACCTCCCTACTGAACACAAGTGCACGTGTCCTGTCTTTCACACAACTGCCTCCTGTGCTCTTCAAGATGCCTTCCTCAGCTTACGTGGTTTACTTTTAATGCTTATTTCTATTCAAGCCGGTTTGAATCCTATTAACCCTTAAAGCTCTCACAATGCAATTAGAGAAACCCAAGCTGGATCAAACTATTTTTACAGAAGTCACCTGTTAGAAACATGCATGCCAGGAGGTAAATTGCTCTTTTGTTAGATTTCTTCTCAATTACCTTTATGCAGATGTTGGTTTGGGGCTGCACCTGTGGAGCTATTGGTGACTCCCATCCAATGCAAGTGGGTGTAGTCACTGGCAGCAGATGTCTGCATTCAAGACATGGTGCCACCTGAAGAACAAGCCACATCACATCATGTCATGAAGGCTATCAAGAGGTTTTCAGTATTTTCCTGGTTAGAGTCTGCAGCAGCAAAGTCACTAGAAACACTGAAGCTGACAGCCACAGCTGCTGGGACGGATCCTTACAGATCAAAGGCTACTGAGAAAATAGGAAGACAACTGGAAAGAGTGACTTTACTGACAACTAAAACTAGGCCAGAAAGGTACTAAGTTAGTTCTCAGTAAAATTAAAAAGCCAGAGTAGTTACTAACTGCACTAGTTAGCACTGGAACAAGATGCATGCACAGGTCCTGAAGATGCGGTGGTTGTTGATGCAGCATGAAGAGGAACCTGAATTTGGTCATGTTTCCTGACACTGGTGAAGAAAACACAATTTACTTTTCCAGTCTTACCCCTACTAACATAACTGGCACTTGAAGGAATCTGTGGTTCATTTTGCCCATTATTTAAGAATTACATCCAGTGCTAAAGGTATGGAACAAAATCACAGAATCTCAGAATCCCAGTCTGGTTTGGGTTGGCTCCTTAATGAAATGTGCCCTCATAAAAATCATGAAATGCAAACAAAAGTCTCAAGGCTCAAAGTTTCACATGAACACGTAAGTAAGGTTTTATAATTATAGAATATATATAATTATATAAAAATATACCTAATTAAAATTATCCATAATAATAATAGAAATGCTTATATATCTCTCTTACCATTATAAATCATACAGTCTAAGAGAAATGCTTTTCAGCCCTCTGGGCTCATGACACCTCAGACCATAGGTGCGCACGTGTGTGTGCGCGTGCTGCGGGGGCGGCAGTCGGGTCGGGGGGGCTGCAGCATCTGCAGAATGGCTTCCCTACATGTAAAACCTGCACTTGCTGGATATGTGACAGGGCTCACGTCCAGCCCCACAGTCTCACCGCATTGCTTGTTCCAATGAAGAGTGGCCATAGTGGAACATCAGCTGGTTTGCCAGAGGCCCAGGAACAAGAGGCAAAGGCACCAGCAAGGGTCCACGGACCCAGTGCAACTGCAAAGCTCACCAGCCAGAGAAAGACAAAGGCATCGCCTACCTGGAAGATGAAGAGGTACTCAGGTACGGGCTTTCTCCTCCATAAAAAGCAAAAGTACGCTGAGCACCTGCACACAGTTCAGTCACCTTGGTTGTGCTAAAAGCCTGTCCGGGAAGAGAAATCAACACCACAATGATAAGCACTGAATCCTGTGTTCACAGGCTCTGAAATTTAGCAGCTTCATACAAATCGCATCATTCTGCTTGATGTCTCATTAGATCATTCAACACTGCACTCCAGTACTATGTAACCTGTTTGCATATATAAGGACTCATGTCCTATGCAGGTGTTTATACGGTTGGCAAACAGTGCTGCTTACCACACGACTGAAACCTAGAGAGATGGAATCTGAACGTCAGAAATATACTTTTAAGATACACAAACAAAGAAAAGCTGCTCACATAAAAAGCAATAGTGAGGAAATAAGAACAATTGAAAACCAGAGGGTAAGTCAAAACCACAGGCTTGTGCAAATCAGCACAACCGAGCTGAAATCAACTGAGCTGAGCCATTCTGTACAAGCTGCCACAGCTTCCCTTACCCATCTCACGGTATTAAAACAGGAGCAGTCTTTACATGAAATTACTCTTCCTTACTTCTGTTGTTCAATTCATGCGTTTGCTCAGTTTGGGCGTTAAATAAAACCAGTCAGTTCCTAATCCCTTTCTTTTTAGTGTTCGGGTATCAGGATGTTGGGGAATTGTCTGGGATGTACCTAACCACAGCAGTACATTGACATTTAAACACCTGAAAATAACCTTGCTATAACATTTGATAAATAATTCTAGTTTTCAAGAAACACTTCAATTCAACCCCACACTCAAGTCAAAAGACAAGTATTTCTGGAGCTCCATAAAGGTCATCACTGTGCAAAAGCAGCCAAGCCTCTGCTTTGAAACCTGGCTGCTCTTTGGGCACAGCTTTCAAATTCTTCCACTGCCTTTTGAGAACCACAAAACCAGAAATCCTCATGAATTCAGGAACCCTTTTCCAAATAAACCTGTATTTCTGCATCTTCTTTTCTCACCCAGAAAATGAGGCTGGTTGATACTCACCTGCTCACAGGACACTGCACAAAGAAAATGCTTCATAGCTCTAAACTGCTTTGAACAAAGGAGTCTTAGCTGAACACCAAGCACTATTTTCAGATTTAACATGAGGAATCATTACTTAAGGTACGCACATTTTCTCACATTGCATTTAACAGCAATTAAGAAATACAATTAGGATAGCTCTCACAGCAGGGAAGTATTTGTAACACCTCCCTCTGGGTCACAAGTCAGCTTTGCATACTTGCATGGTGTTGGATTAGCCATTACTTTATACACAGGTTCTCCTGATGTAGCCAGAAAACTGAATGAGGTTTTTCAAGGAGGAATCCCAGAGCTGTGGGCTTTGAGCAACTCAGGAGTCTGCAGGGGGTAACCACAAGCTCTAAAACACTTGTGCCGCTCACAGAAAAACGCTCTTGCTATGCAGAGATGGGTATGAAGGGCCACAGACAAGACTGAATACTTTCAGTACTTACAGAACTCAGGCAGACTTCATCCCAGAGCTGTATGCCATGGCCCTCTTTGCATGACAAAGAACAATTTGTTTGCAAAACGTGACTGTCCCCTTTCTGACACTTTACCAAAGCCTTGCCTTTCCAGGGACAGACAATGGCTCCTGTCAGGCAATTCAGAGGACTCCGGGCGCTCTGTGTTCTCTCACTCCTTCCCTACATTATTCTGTACAAAACACACGTGGAGCCCACCCAAGCTAACTAAGCGACCATTAACATCAGGTTCACAGAGCATACAGCCAAGAAAGGGCATAGTCACTCTTTGCTGAGGTTCCTTTTTTACCCCTTGAAGCCAGCCTTATGTAGTATAAAAGACCTTGTATGATCCTCTACCTCGGCATGGGTTTTAGTCCAGTTCTTTCTAATGACATTGAATTCACTATCCAGTTGGTACATCACACGCAAATGGCCACTGAGGAGGAGTGCACCTGTGCAGCAAGTGCCAAGTGACCAAATAGCCCTTTTAACACTGGTTTGGCTAAGGTGAAAGCAGAGACTTACCCGGTCTTGTAGACCATAAGACTGTTCCTCCAGAGAGGTACACAGATAGAAGGATACACAGCTGTCACAGCCTCATAGGAAATACAAACTGCAATGAGTATGAAGGTGATGATTGGCTAGAACAACACAGACATTATATAGCCAGCAGTCCTGTGAAAGAAACAAAACATGTCAGTAAGCTGCAGCAATTTAAGAAAGAAGCTTTTTTTTTCAGTCCTCTTCGAGCATCATCCTTTTGACTCTGAGCTACTCATTGATAGTGGCAGCATAATCTAGAGCTGGGATCTCAGAATACTGCAGGCTCTTTCTTCAGATGTCTTTACATCTTCACTTTGCCATTTCTACCACTCCGCTTTTATCAGCAGCACTACAATCAACATTATCAATTTGCCATGTGCAAACCCTCATGTGCAATCAGGAGCTGAAGAGCAACACATCCATTTCTGTCTGAGTCTGGAAATGCAGAAGTCCAGTAGGGGTACACAGCAGAAACAGTCACTACGTACTAGCAGCGTGCAGCAGGTCACGATAGGCCCCTTGGTTTCCACAGACACCATGGATGGAGTAACGACTGTTAACTGTTTGCCCCTATGGATTTCAAGACAATTGCAGTAGTTTTGAAAGAGGAGTTAAAAGGTATTGAAAAATGCAATTTAATTTCCAGTCATTAGCAGCTTGGTTTGCACCTTCCCGAACACAGGGCATGGGCTGTTAGGTTTCCAGGAATTGCACACAGAGCTTCACCTCATGCATTACGCAGGAGAGTAAAACCATCACCCTCAAGTGACCTTTCCCTGCTGCTGAAAAACTACAGAATGTTAGCACTTCCCAGCAGGAAGTTTATGAACTTCCTGAAATCCTTCTACCTGTCAAGGTTGTGAACAAAAGTGCTGCAGAGCGTTAACAGTGTTCCTGTATTGTCATGAACAGGAACTGAAGAGGATAATTCAGTCCTGCCAAAATTAATTGCAATGCTTTGACTGCACAGTAGCGTAAGACAGGAAACAGGTACCTGGCTGAAGGCAGAACCTCAGCATTTCCCAATCCCATTACAAAAATCCTAAACCCTGACTCCTGAGAACCATAACACCAACAGAGAGGGCAGAAAACTACAAGCAAGTGCACACAGATAAACTCAGAGCTAACTCCATGTGCTCTAACAGAGCCCTACTTCCGAGGCCCTCAAGGCCTTAGCTTATTTGCAATTAAATCCAAGGGCGTGTTAAGTCCATTTCTCCTTTCTTATATTCCCATGAAAACAAACCCAAACCAAACTCAAACCACAACTAAGAGTTGGCACTGGATAAACCAGGAACCACTGTGAATAAAGCCTATCCAGATTTCAGAAAACACAAAATGAAGAGGCCTCCCAGCTCTCACATCCTGCTCTGCTTTCCTTTGTAAGCAGAGCTGAAAAGAAGAGCCTTGGACCACACCACATCACAATGTCTGGTCGTGGAATTCTCCTTTTCCCTCTGCAGACTTATGCATTTCCAGAAAAAAAGGTCTTTCCTAAATTAAAAGCCCCAGCCAAAACAACACCACTCCTCTACCACTAGTATATGTCTCTCTGGAGACAATCCAATGACAGAGCAAAGCTGGCAGCTGTAGCTCTTAGGCTCCTATTAACAGTGCCCCACACTTGGCACACACCTCCTTGCACCCAGGATACATGGGGCCACTAACAGGGTCTGTACTCTTAAGGCAGGGAGCTGGGAGATAAGAAATGTCTTACTGCAAACGAGAAAGCTCTTATAAGCACCATGCAATGGCAATCAGGATCCGATTCCTTAGGAAGATCAGCATCAGTATGATTATGACCT
Organism: Pezoporus flaviventris; assembly: GCF_033815535.1. NCBI lineage: Eukaryota > Metazoa > Chordata > Aves > Psittaciformes > Psittacidae > Pezoporus > Pezoporus flaviventris. The sequence continues at coordinate 38,447 of NW_026892851.1, read as the reverse complement.
CAGCACCACAAAGTATTACCACTGGAAACACACAAAAGTTAGGTTTATGAAGAACCGAACCAACAGGCTGCCTCTGTAATTCCCCCCTCTCCCCACCCCTTGTGTTTTGCACTATTGTTCATGAACTCCATAGAATTCCCTGCTGGAGCAGCTCTTTCCTTCTCTCACTGCAGCTGCCAATCATCAACCCCATTTCATAGCTTTGGGGGGGGAAATTCTACATGCCCAGAGTTTGTCAGAATGGGCACGACCCTGCCAGTTCACCCCTAACAAATTCTGCTTTTCATAACAAGCATTTTGCACATTTATACTCTAATGCTGCTCATCTGTAGTATTTAGATACAACAAATAAAAAGGAGATGAAGAGTCAACTTTGCCTGAAGAGTGCAGTTTTCTGATACATACTCCTTTAACATTTACGTGTACTTAAATCAACAGGCTCGTCTGAGCATTAGCTTGGCGTGAGCTCCTTTCCCCTCATTCCTGTCAAAAAAACCAAAGAGGCTTTGTGAAGCACTTCTGAAAACAAAGGGCCTTTGGGTTTTTTTTTTGGCCAGTTTTGGTCAAATGATTTTCACCTTCCAGCTGTGATGCTGGAATCACACAAACTTGCTCTAAGGTTAGAGAGCTGAGAGCACCATGTCCCGAAACATTTCCTCTCTTAGTTGTGAGCAGTGTTTGATTCATAACCCAGATCTTGTGTAAAGAGTTGGCTTCTCTCTGATTTCTATTTGTGTCACTTCAAATCCTACTGCTGCAATAGGAAGCAAAAGAATTCTCTGGACTCCACCTCGAGAAGGCAGAGTCTTAAATGCCTGAAGCACACCTCCTCTCACCCTGAGACACATCCCTTAATTCTGGGTGCCTCAGAGGGTTAGCCAACAATTAAACCAGCCCAGCGGTGGTGGATGGTTACACACAGCAGGCCCTGTCTCCTCCAGCTGAAACCAAGAGTTCTGTGGAGGGAGAGGAGGACAAAGGGAAGGTATCCCTCAGCCGTGGCATCTGGAGGTTTGCACAGGGACAGGGGAATTGGCTTCAGGTCCCACAGCTTTGACACAGCCTCAGAATCCAGACCCAGATAGTCAGAGATGATGTTCAGTTGCGATCCCCAGTACTGAGAGCAGTACCCCTAGCCATCAGAACTGCACGTGGCAAGTGACCCCTGGGGTGCTCAGAGCCACAGACTTTCTTCAGAACAAAGGTTTTGTTACACACATTTCAGCACCTATTTTTGATATGGTTCTCCATGAAGGAATACATAGGCAGGCTGCTTTGCAGTTGGTCTCAGCCCAGTTCAGATCTCTTAAGTTAACGTAGCTTGTCCCCATTAGTAGTACCTCAATTCACTCATCTGAAAGTGACACTGACCTCTGGATAAACTGTACAGTGGCTGCTAAGAATCAGGCAGGGGAGTTACACGGAAAGATGTAAGAAAATCCTAATATTCTCTAGGGCTAGCATGCTAAAAAGCTCTGCCTCAACAATATGCAAAGATGCTCCTGAGCTCAATGATCCAACACAGTTACTTGAAGACACAAAGCAGAGAAAGCAGACTAAAGGAGTAAACTACTGCTCCATTCATTTAGCTACCAATAGGGAGAAGCAGTGCTTTAGGCTATGTGCCATTCATCATCAGTTAGTGCCTGCAGGCCTGCCAATAGAGTAGTAACAGCAGCACAAATAGTATTTGACAGATATTTGTTCTCTCTTGTGCCCCTCCTTGTCTTGTTCCAGTAGGATTGTTTTAAATACACTGCCCTTGTAAGAGAAAGCAGTGAAGCACTTCTGAAAACCAGAAGTGATGACATTTGTGGTGGTTCATTACACAGCCTCAGGACGACCTCCAAGAAAATGCAGTGACCTGAATGTAAACAGGTCTACAAAAGACCCACAGAGTTATTCGTCTCATTTCTGGGGCCCTCCAGGAGGGGGCATAAACAGACTGAGAGACAAAAATGCCCCTCCTTATCTTCATCGGGACTTAGTTCTTGCCTTCTGCTTCCCCATTGTGAAGACTGAACACACGGGAAGTAGAATGCTAGGAACACAAGCCTTTTTCACTCTCATCACTAGTGCGACTGCATTCTGGCCCCTTACACATACGCTAGTCACTTTGCAGAAAAGGTAGATTTTTGTACTGTACAAAGAAAGTGGATTCTGATTACTTCTATGAGCAACATATGCAGAGGAGGAGATTTAACAAGGCAGAAACTGTAGCAAGACAGCGACTGAATCTTCTGAACATCCCTTAACGGATACCAAGTTTAAAGGGCACTTACTAAATGCTAACCATGTTTGCCTCAGCTGCAGGTGCACTCTCAAGTCTGTCTGGAATCCAGCACCAGAAACAGTGAGCTCAGATCCAGGTATTCCTTTAAGATGGTCGTACTCCCAGCGACAATGCCACATGCCTGTTAAAAATCAATCAACATCAAATGAGCGTTTTTGAAGAGTGCAAAGACAAGGCTGGGGTTATTTAAATCTTTGACAAGTGAAGCGTTTTGTCCTCAGCATGTCGGGGAAGCAAAACTAAACACGCGTTACTGCGAGACTAGCCAGCTATAACATCACATCTACAGATAAGAAAGATCAGTACAAGTCAAAGTGGACTAAGTACACTGGGGGTAAATAGTTCAGTTTACTACATCTGGGGCTAAGTATCAGCACAGCTGGATTCTTACGAAATTTTGCTGCCATTTAGGCCCTTCTCATTTAATTGAGTCTAAACCTAGGCACTAGTTCTCCCAACTACAGCATTTAACTGATGTAATCACTTGCTTTCCTTGCCCAAAATCAAGCAATAAGGAAAAACAGCCTCAGAGGCTGGAGGATTACACCTACCATAACCTATAATTCCAGTCACGCCAAAGATGAAAATCCAGAAGAGAATCCCAGCTGTGAACCTCAATGACACAAGGAAGAGCAGACTCACAATCATTGCAACGAACAGCCCACTAGAAAGACAAGAAACAGAAACCCAGGGAGAACAAGTGTGAGCATCTTTCTTGCTCACCTCTTACTCCAAATGAGGGTCCCTTCGTCTCGTGTAGGAGAACGGTTTGAAAAAATGTATTTCAAAATCTTCCTTATGAAATATTTCCTCATGGCTCTCTGCTGTTAGAAACAGACAGATTATATATGATGATCTGGACACAGCCAGAATTGTCTGCGTACACCGAGTTCTCAGGGCGTCTGAATGGGACCAGCACACGTCTGGTTTGGTCATTTACACTGGCTGACCAACTCACTGCCTTTTCTAGGCCATGGCCTAGTCTACAGCACACAAACTTAAATGGGAGAAATACCTGGGTGTGGGGAGGTTACTGGTTTATGTCCTCCATTTAAAATCCCTGCTTGCACAGAAACAATATTAGGAAAGTAACATTTGAGGAGCTTTCCTAGAAAAAAAAGAATTCATTTTAGGAGGAAAACCAGTGATCCTTTCTACCCATCAGAGAAGAAAATGATCAGGGCATAGTGATGCATAAAAAGAACCTGTTCAGAGCCATCTGTGGGACCCCTAGGATGGACATCTCCAGTGTCTTTATCAAGTCTGTGCTAAGGAAACATTTGCTTTCATTTCACTCCCAGAAAGCAAGTCAGAAAGGAAAGAATGACTGCAAAAGGCCTTTACTCAGCGGGTTTCTTCTAAAGCAATGCAAATAAAGCAGTGTGAACAATGGTTCCATCCAACAAAGATCCAGCTTAGACGCTTCACAGAACATTTCATTTCTCTAGAACTTTGAGGTGTTACATCAGAATTTTGTGTTAGAACAGCCACAAAAGAAATGAAACCCTTTTCTTCCCTGTGGTCAGGAACTTCTCTTCTGAACGTTCCCAGTTTATTTAGCCAGTGACTAAAGATAACAAACGGGTCACCCTGACCACAAACAATCAAAACCGGATGTTTCGGGCAAACTAAGCCAGACGGGCAGAGGGACAAGAAAAAGAACATCAGTTTATTTAGTTAAACCTTTGTAAACTGGGCTTAAGTCCTAGCCCCTTAGAGGCTTCCCAGCATGATGCGTGTTCCCCTTCTGAATGGCTTGTTTGAAATTCAGAATGCATTCCTCAAAAAAAGCACTGTCATTTTGGAGTTCCTGACTCTGTTCTTCAAGGCAGTAAGATACCTTTATCTACGGTTAGCTTCAGATTTGCTCTAGTAACACCAAAACTGAATGAATACATGGTAACAACTGTCATTAATAGAGTGGGTCCCTTAAACTGAGCCTTGAAAGCAGCAGTTCTTTGGGAGTAGGATAAAAAGAACAGAGCAATTCCATATTAGATTTTCAATCCCACCTCCTTTCACCATCAGGCCTTCACTCTCATCACCCAAACTCTGGCACTTTCATATGCTTGCCCAGAAATCACTGGATGCATGCTGTCATTTGGTGAAAAGTGTGAGGAAAATTCTACCCAACTACTTTAAAAGTAACAATCCCTTATAAAAGTATCCTATTTGAAATGTGGAAACTGGCTTCAGTATGGAGAAAGTCTCTTCAGAAAATGGTCAATTCTCTCGCCAGCCCATCTGTTGAGCAGTATCTCCTTTGAGAGAATCTTCACTGTAAGTCTGATTTCAATAACAGATCGAGAGAGAACGGCCATTTAGGCATATATACTCACAGATCTGCTGCAGCAAAATAGCTACTTCTTTTGTTTTGGTGCTGCATTTTTACTAATTGCTCATTATTGAGTAAGAATTGCAAGATAAAGCTAACTCTGTTCAGTAGGTTTTATTCTTTAAGTTGCTTTGCCTGCTGCACTGGATTTGTGTATTACAATGAATTTAACTACATATTGCTAGTATCAATTTGGAAATTGGGATGTGTTCTATATAGATATTCATGACATTTAGCAACTGCAATTGGTTTGAAAGTCTCTTAATCAAGAATTTTTAGGTTTGGAATTACCAGGCAGATGGGTCCTGCAACAGAACACAGCAGCACCTCTTGGGTTTCTGCCTGGTAGGATATTAAAAAGCTACTCCAGACCATACTGTATGCATGTATGCTGTGCTATCCTTACCTCACATACAGAACCATAACAACATTACGGCAAAGCTTAAAAGTAGGTTTGGTAACAAACACGTACGTGGTCAATTCTTCAATTCCCTACACATTCCATAGTAAGTTTGGAAAAACATAAAATTACCCATTAGAATCTTACATTAAAATCCCATACCAAGAAATAGCATAGTCTTCAAAATTTTTAGTCCAATTGATCTTGCATCCAGGATATTACTCATGCTGCTGAGAAAAGACAAGACTGCTAATAGCAGAGAAGCAGAAAACAGCTCAGTGAAGCAAAAGGAGGACTTCTTGGAGTTGTTTTCCTAGCCTGCAAAGTGCTTGCCCGTATTAACGTTTCCTAAGAAGAAATGAAGAATCATCTTGTCAAAGAACAAACAATGTAGCTGTAGATGCCAGAAGAAGGAAACTTCCTAAGGTGCGGGTGCTAGCACTGCTGGGATGGTGCTAGAATGCGGCAGCCTCAGATCGAGAGGTAAGAAAAGGTACCCCTGTGCTCCAGACTGCCTGAGGATGGAGAGTAGCTGGTTGCTACCCAGCATTGGAGATGCTTGCTGTCCATCTGCAAGGGAGGTGCTGTCTGGCATCAGAGCCCAGGACGTTGCCTTTTGACCTTCAGACGTGTGCTAAAACCAGGAGCATGCTGATGAGGTGAGATGCAAAAGTACTAGGACAATCCACAGCACTAGGAAGGCTGCTGTAGGAAGGAAGAGCTGAGGCCATCACTGGCTGGCCCGAGTCCTGCTGCATGAAGACTTCAATTTGAACCTCCTTTAACTTTCCTTGCTATTAATTTTGGCCAGGAAAACCAAGTGGAATGTTTTCAAAACTGACAGTCATTCTGAGGAACACTAAAGCTTTTGGCTCCTTGCTCATTTCTGCATACCACAGTGCTGGGTTTCCCTACTGGAACTTTGCAAGTGCTCAGGCACAGAAACCATCTACCAGGAAGTCTCGTCTGGGTACCCTCAGCCATTTGATACAACAGATTCTGATCTTTGTTTTTCAATTCCTAAATTATTTCACAGTCTCAGAATCCAACACACAAGCACTTAAGAAAGGTAAAACCTACTTTGTAGTTCCCCTGAGGTCAGTTACGTTTCTTGTTTTCCCTCTTCCATCTTTGAAGGTAGTCTGATTTGCCACAGCTAGCACACCACTCTTCATGGAGAAGTCCAGGAAGCATCTCTTAAGAACTATTCAAAATACCAAAAGAAAGCAGGAATGGAAAGCAATGGAAAAAAAGACAGAAACTATGGGTAAGACAGAGAGAGGAGGAGTTTATAAAAGAGAGAGATAAGGACAGACGTTCACATACTCATTTATGTTGCCCTGCTCTTTGCTGCACCAAATCCTTGGTTTCATTCCAAAGGGAAGAGTAGGTCAGTCCTCCTACACAGCTGTACGTCACCTTTATCTACTGGTTATGCACCTTCCTTTAGGTTTAGAGATGGGAGAAATCACACAGTACATTTGAGTCCAAAATCAGTTCCATGAAAGACAGACTTCTTTGCCTAGCTAAATTACTGAGGAGCTCTACACAACAGGAGCCTTAAGAACTGCTTTGAGACACTCTGCTCGACTGCTGTGGGGTACTTAAGTACTAAAGGATACTTCTCACAGTACCGCAACTACATGGGTAGCTGCAGATACTCTTTAAGGAAACAGTAATCACTTAAAGAGTTAGGGAGGTGATGTGCATACAAGACCTTCATCCCTGACCAAATCACTGTCAAAGCGTATGCATGGGACAACTCCTTATACGGTGAGATCAGAATAATTCAAAGCTTTGCTGTAGCTCAGTAAAATCATGCTTATTACGCATTGCTTAAAGAAACAAAATGTATTCCATCTCCTCCTGATACACACAGACCTTGTGAGGACTCTTAAAACCAGGTCTGCAGAACTGCCTCAAGTAATTCCACTTAACTCTCACAATTCAGGATTTAAAACCACTGGGAAACAGAGATAAGCAAAGCAAGCCGCTCGGCAGGTATCCCAGGAAGGTGTGCTTACAGCTGCCTGCTCCCAGACCTCTCAGTCTCCTCTCTACTGCCACTGCCTAAACACCAGAAATAAAACCCCAAGAGCTTCTCCTTCGGGTCTTTTCTGTTACTTGGTGCATGTTGAGAACAACTAAGAACCAGGCAGCAATGCTTTAGGACTACTCTGGCTCCAAGGTGGAGAAAAGAATTAATGATCCAAACTTGGGTACTTAGAAGCTGTGCCATTAGCGATGCCATCTGTAAGCTGCGCTGATCCTTTACCAAAAAGATTCTCTGAATGATGAAAACAACTGCATTTACTGTGAGGGTGGGGAGGCCCTGGAACAGGTTGCCCAGAGAGGCTGTGGATGCTCCATCCCTGGCAGTGTTTAAGGCCAGGCTGGACGGAGTCTTGGACAACACGGTCTAGCATGTGGTGTCCCAGCCTGCGGCAGGGGAATTGGAAGTGGGTGATCTTAAGGTCCTTTCCAACCCAAACCATTCTATGATTCTGTGAAAAGAAAATGGCAGGCTCCCTACGGGGAAAAATCACGCATGAGAGAGAAACACTGTTGGGTTTGCACATTTGGGATGAGGCTTTGCAATATTAAGGTTTTGTAATACTAAGACTTTGCAATATTGGGGCTGGGGCTAAGTTACTCAGGGAACGAAACATAGGGTTTGAAATACCGTGACTTAAACAGGCACACTCTGTGCTTAAAGACAACGGCATCTGTGGGCAACAGACACACTCTGTGGTGCAAAAGAACTCTATCTTTGTACAGCCTATGAAGCTAAGACAGTGCAAACCGCTGCTGTAGTTAAGCAGTAAGTTGGGGTACCATGTGCCTGCCAGAGAGTTATGAAATCAAACCCTAAAAGGAGAGAAAGAAAGAAGTAAGAGGAAGGGGTGTACGAAACTGAGTAAGGGGAGGTGTAACCAGAGGCGGGACAGTTAGCACGTAGATTATACACGTCGGAGAGGCTGTAAACCTTGGAGTCCCCAACCAGTGGGGTAACAAGGGAGGGAACGTGAGGATGGGAAAGGAAATACAAATCAAAGTTCTGCCTTTGCTGTGTGTGCCTGCTTGCCAGGACACCCGTTTGTGCACAAACGTTAAATAAATAGCTGCTTCACTGCTGTGTCTGACCGAGGCCTGCCTGAACCTAGAGACTGCTTCTCACCCTTCAACTTCTCAGCCACCAAATCCCACGACCCATTCCCTCAGCAGGAGGCTCACCTGAGACTCCAACTTCTCGCCGCCTTCCTTTTTCTGGGACGCTGCTCTGGGAGGGGCACTTTCTCGCCTGACCTGCTGGAGGCTGCTGCTTCTCTTCTCCCTGCTCTTCACTGGCATCTTCCGCACTGCTTCTCTGGGCTCGTTTCTTCCCCTTTCTCTTCTTTACCCGTCTCTGCCAGGCATTCTCCTTCTCCTTCCTACTCACCACAGGCAAGCAGAGGGGGAAAACAAAGCAGTTGTGTATTTTTTTAACTACAGAAATCCCATGCAAACGTTTCACAGAAGAGACAATCCCCTGCAAAAACACGTGTTTACAAAAACCAGCACTCACAGCGACTGCAGCCGTTGGAGAGGGCCTGTGCTTGAGCTACGGCAGTAACTAAGAGTCACCTCAGTGCAGGACGCGAGTCCGTGACGAAGCATGGAGCCTCCCGGACACCTGCACAGACAACACATGGCCAGGAGCCTGTCCACAGAGCACCAGGACAACCTGGGAACGAGAGACTTCCCCAGAAACAAGGCCTGGAACATTTTCAGTTCATCCTCAAATAACCTCCTGTGACACCACACTCATTTTCAGCCGCACGCACTGACCAGGAAGGTCATACATATTTTGTACTGTAGGGTGCTGTACGCGTAGCCTGTGTACCGGGCCATCCACAGCTATCTCACACATTAAAAGCGCTAGGATTTAAAGGGCATTTGTAGAGCTTTAATGAGAGAAACTCCGTTTAGTTTTTAGATGGCATAAAATTACATGAACAAACCCTAGATCAACTGCTCCCACATCTAAAGCCTTCAGCTCGATGACCAGGGGAAATCAGCAGCAGGGCAAATAAAGGTTCTGGCCCTTCTCAACACACTGAGACTTGAAATGGAAATGGTACAATGGGCTGCTGAAAACCACACTGAGAGCAACGCTTTGGCTTTATTCCGAGAGCAATGCTGACAACACACTGACGTTTTAGTTGTACCTAAACTGGGGGGAGTTCTTTGGAAGGGAAGGATCACTGCTCGGGTCGGGCTGGGTATCACTCAGCGGGTGCTGAGCAATTGTATTGGGCATCACTTGTGTTTATTGGCTTGGGTTTTTTTTTCCTTTTCCTCTTTTTTTTTTTTTCTCTCTTCTTGTTATTTCCCTTATCATTATTATCACTATCACCAGCACTAGTACATTGTGCTTCGGTTATTAAACTGTTCTTATCTCCACCCTCGGGTTTTTCATCCTTCCCTTCCTGCTCCCCATCCCGCTCCAGGAGCCAAAACCCGGCTCAGAGTCACCGACACCTCTGCCCCATCCCCCCCCGGGGGCCGGGGATCGGCTGCCCCAGCAGCACCTCCCCCCCCGGGGGGAAACAGCCCCCAGGGCCCCCCACAACAGCCCCGCTCCATCCCCAGGGCCGGAAAGCTGCGGGACCCCCACAGCTCCCAGCCCCCCATGCCCCGGCTTCGCAGCACCCCACACTCCCAGCCATCTCGCAGCCCCACTGCCCAGCGCTCGCACCCGCCCCCCGCATTCCCCCGCAGCGCCCGGCCCCACTGCCCAGAGCCTCGGGGGGCCGCAGACCCCCAGCCCCGCTCCCCGGGCTCTGCAGCGCCCCCCAGACCCGCGCCGCGCCCGCTCACCCTCACCTCCTCCCGCTCTGCCGCCGCCATTGCCGGCTGCAGCTCCGCCTCACGCCCTGGGCCCGCCTCCGCCGCAGCCAATCAGCGCACGGCTCCCCCGCGCGGGGCACGCTGGGACCTGTAGTCCGGCTTCCGGCACATGCGCATGGGACAGTGGGCGGCGGAGGGGAGGGCAGCGGGACCCCCGTGAGGGGCGGGGCCTTTCCTCATGGAGGAGCCGCCCCCCATGAGATCCCAGAGGCACCGGATGGGCTGGGGTGAAGGGACCTTAAAGCTCCTCCAGCTCCAAGCCCTGCCACGGGCAGGGACACCTTCCACATGGAAGGAGCAGCTTGCTCCGAGCCCCTGTGTCCAACCCGGCCTCCAACGCTGCCAGGGATGGGGCAGCCACAGCTCCTCTGGGCACCCTGTGCCAGCGCCTCAGCACCCTCACAGGGAAGAGCTTCCTGAGAGCTTGTGAAATACGAACTCACTCCTCTAAACGAGGTAACGAGGGTTTAGTGAGGGACAAAGTCAAGAAAGCAAAAGCGACAGCGCTGGGCGCCTGACCGCAGCCAGAGGCGCAAGGGATTAGCATTTGGTACAGGTTTATATACTTTCAGTATTACATCTGTTACATGCATATTCATAATTCCCGCATATAGGCGGGGGATATTAGAACGAGCTTCAAGAATTTATTATCACAAGTCTCCTCCTCTTGGCGTCTGCGCACTGCTCTGTGGTGATTGTGAGCAGGGGGCCTGAGGATGAAGTAAACAGTCTTCCTCTTGTGAGCAGGGGTCTTCAAGATGCAGTAAGCAGTCTTCCTCACGGTGTACTTTTCACCTCTGGCACAGCTGGAGCCCCCAGCAACCACACAACCAGCTATATCTGTAATTATTCTGATAACTAGCAAGGATTTAAAACAGCGTGACCTTCCTGCAAAATCTGTTGCAGGATGGGCAGACAAGGAGTATCCCAAGCTAGCAGAGCCTTGGGAGGCTCTGTCTGGAAACTAACTGATAAGGATGGTGTGAAATAACTCATTCATGTTTAGTGGGGCCACTAAAGCCTGTTATCTCACCACAGATTTACAACACAAACGTTGCTCTTTAAAACTACTTTAGGAGACCAGCGTGAAACAATTAACTCATGTTTAAGTGGGGCCACAACATCCCCCAGACTTACAACATAAACACTGTTCTCTTTCTACAGCCTAAGTTAAGCTAAACAGTACTTTAACCCTATGTTTTCCAGGCACTAGCTTTCCTTATACCAAGCTTCACCCCCCACCTTCTCTTACCTTTACAAATTCTTTTGCTATGTGACTCCATTTAGATCAAGAGATCTGAACCTTTTTAACTTGCTGTCTGGTCTGGTATCTTTAGCGTGTTTTGTTTCTGTTACTGTAAACTCGTACAGTTACATCCTGCACGTGAGCACACCTATGATTTGAGAAAGCCAATACATTTACGTGTTCATCACAATCTCACCTCAATCCACCTGTGTGGAAAGGAAAAAGGGGATAAAATAAGCAGTAAATCGCAGCCTCCTTGTGACTTCCCAAAGCCTCCGGTTTCAGTTCTAAAGCCTCGTTCGCAGGGTCCCGAGGCTCAGGTTCAGTTTCCAAAGGCTCGGCCGCGGGGATGCTGCTGCCGGGCGGGGGGCGCACGAGCCCGGCCGCGGGGCTGGGCAGGGCCCGCTCCGCCGTTCCCCGGGCTCCCGCGGCCGCGAGACCCCCCCCGCCGGCCGCTCCGCCCGGTGGCAGCGGGCGCCCGGGGCGCGCGTGGACAGAGCCGTTGACAGCGAGGCTGCGGCGGCGGCGGCAGCAGCGGCTTTTGAGCGGCTTCTGAGCGGCTTTTGAGCGGCAGCGACTTCGGCAGCGGCTTCTGAGCGGCAGCGGCTTGGGCAGGAGCAGCGGCAGCAGCACCAGGTGAGGCGGCGGCGGCAGCTCTCGGCGGTCCGGAGCCCGCCCTCCGCCGCTCCCCGCGATGGTGCCTCCCCCGTCCCCCCAGCGTCCCCCCGCAGGGGCTCGCGGCACCGCTCCCCTCTCCCGGTACTGGCAGTGGCGGCGCTGGGCGAGCCGCCGCCGCTGGGTCTGGGTCTGGCGAGGCAGCGCCGGCCCCTGGCGCTCCCCGGCCCGCCCCCAGGCCCCGCCCCGCCTGGGGCCGGCCGGGGGCCGCCGCCACCCACAGGTGCCCGGCGGAGCGCGGACCGGCGGCGGAGCGCGGACCGGCGGCGGAGCGCCCGCTCCCTCCCCGCCCCGCAGCCTCCCGGCAGCCGCGACCCCCGAGACCCCGGAGCGCGGTGCTGCTGCGGGGGTGCCGTCACCGGCAGCGCGGTCGGGCAAGGTGCCCGTGCTCCTCCTGACCCGCATTGACCCGTCGGCCTATCTGCGCTCCGGGACCGGCGGGGAGCGGCGCGCCGCGGAGCCTCGGCCGGGAAAGGCCGGGAATGATGCGGCTCCGCTCGGCCCGGAGCGCCCGGTGGGGGCCGGCGGGGACCCCGCGCGCAGCGACAGCGGCCGCGTCTGTCGCACGGGGCACGACAAGGAGAGCTTCGAGCGGCTTTACCGCGTGGGACCGCTGCTGGGGAGAGGCGGCTTCGCGTCCGTGTACTCGGGGCTCCGCCTGTGTGACAACAGCCCGGTAAGGGCGGGCCCGGCGGCGGGCCGGGGAGGCGGCGGGGCTCGGCTCAGCTCAGCTCAGCTCAGCCCAGCGCTGCCCTTGGCTCGCAGGTGGCGATCAAACAAGTGGCTCGGGAGCGCATCTCCTCGTGGGGCGAGCGGGTGAGTGCGCGGGGCCACCGGGACAGTGCGGGGCAGAGCGGGTGGGGGTGAGCCGGTGGGGCCGGCGGGGGGGAAAGTGGGACGGCGAGAAGGGAGTGGGTGTGGAGTCACCAGGGGACACGGGCCGGGTAGGGGTGCACCAGAGCATCCCTGGGGATTGTGGGGGGCACCTGCAGCAGGGCATCAGAGCATCCCAGGCAGGGAGGCACAGGAGCCCCGGGCCAGCATCGGCCCTGCTGACAGTGCCGTGGTCCCCCTGCAGCCCAGCGGCACTCGCATTCCCTTGGAGATAGCCATGTTGAGGAAGGTGCGCTCCGGCTGCAGTGCCATCATCCAGCTCCTCCATTGGTTTGAGCTGCCCCACTCCTTTGTGCTGGTTCTGGAGCGTCCGGAGCCATCGCAGGACCTCTCCGACTTCATCAAAAAATGGAGGTTCCTGCCCGAGGATCTGGCGCGGGGCATTTTCCTCCAGGTGCTGGTGGCTGTGCGGCACTGCCACAGCCGCGGTGTCCTGCACAGGGATATCAAGCCCCAGAACATCATCATCAACTTGGCCACCAGAGAGGTCAAGCTTATCGACTTTGGTTGCAGCACCCTCCTCAGGGACACGGTCTACACCAAATTTAGCGGTGAGCCCACAGCCCAGGGTGCTTCCCGTACCGGGCAGTTTGTGAACAAGAGTCACGTGCTGATGACGAGGTGGCGGGTCACACCGAGTGTGCGTCCCCACGTCCGTGGCGCCACCGGTGCGGCCCCTGCATCCCTGGGGATCCGCGGGCGAGAATCCAGGAGCAGGCGGCATCTGCCTAATGAGGTGCGCCCGTATCCTGTTGTAGGAACACCTTTGTACTACCCGCCGGAGTGGTTCCGCTGGCGCTGCTACCACGGGCGTCCGGCGGCGATCTGGTCCCTGGGCGTGCTGCTGTATGAGATGGTGTGCGGGGTCCTCCCCTTCCGGTGCTGCGAGGACATCGTCAGCGGGCAGCTCTTCTTCCAGCGCCGGATCTCTGTCGGTAGGTACCTGGCTTCGCAGCAGCAGGGGAAGGTCGGGGTTTAGGGGGTGGCAGCTGATCTCCCTTGGTCAGCTGGAGGAGGTGGCCCATGTCCTGCCATCCTGCTCTCCTCCAAACCGAGTCATGGAGCAGGAGGTCTGGGTGCAGCTCTGAGCGCACCCAGGCCTGGGCGCTGCGGACGGTGGCACAAGGTAGGCAGGAGCCTCCTGCAACTGAGCGGCAGTTCCCGGATTCTCCCCAGAATGCCAGCACCTCATCAGGTGGTGCTTGTCCATGAGAGCTCGCGACAGGCCATCCCTGGACGATGTGTTCAACCACCCTTGGCTGCAAACATCCACTGCCCCAGGAGACAGCCGCCCTCCACCCTCACAGCCTGAGCCAGCAGCTGGGCAAGTAAGCTGGGGGTGCCTCTTGGGGGGAGTGTGGGGTTTGGGGGTTTTGGCAGGTTGGGTATTTTGGTGGGGATTTGGGCTCTTGGGAGGTTGGGATGGATTTTGAGGGCCTGTGGGGATTTTTTGGAGACTTTGAGGTTTTGGGGGTTGTTTTTGGGGGGGGACTTTGTGGGTTTTCCGAAGAGCTGGTGGTTTTGGGTGTTTGGGGGTTTTGGGAGTTTGGTGAGGTTGGGTGTTTTGGGAGGTGTTTGGGGGATTGGGTGTTTTGGGGGGTGTTTTGGGGGTGTTTTGCAGTTATTGGGGGGCTTGTGAGGATTGGTTTCTGGGTTCTTTGGAGAGCAATAGGTGTCAGAGGGACACCTCATAAGAGTTATATCTCCTCCTTGTAGCTGGGGCAGTGGTGAGGTTGGGCTTTAGTCTGAGGATAACGCTGGTAACACACCGATTGTATAGTGGTTTCTGGTTAGCACTTACCCTGAGCAAGGCTGATTCAGTCTCTCACGCTCTGCAGTGAGGAGAGACAAGATCTGACAGCAAAGCAACAGACAAAGCGGCTACTCCAAGACCAGCCACGAGCACTGCACCTACTCCAACACCAGCCACAACCACTGCGGTGACACCAACAATAGCGACAGGCACTGTGGCTACTCCAATGGCAAGGACTGTCACTACAGCTACAACTCCAGCAACATGCACTGCTGCTATTCCAACCAGGGCAAAAAAAAGAGTGTGGCTACTCCAAACTCAGAGACAAGCAGTGAGGCTTCTCAAACCCAAGCCACAAGCACTGCAGGTACTACAAATACAGCGACAGACACATTGGCCACTCAAATGCCGAGGACAGGCACTGTGGCTGGTGCGACCCAATTCAACATGCCCTGCAGTTAATCCAGCCCCAGGCACAAGGACTGCAGTTACTCCACCACCAGTTTTAAGCTCTGCAGCTACTCTATCTCTGGGAAGGAGCAATGGCACTACTCTAAGGCCTGCTATGTATACAGTGGCTACGACAACCCCAGCCACAAACACTGCAGCTACTCCAGTGCAAGCCACAACCACTGCAGCCTCTCCAACACCAGTGACACACACTGCTGCTCCTGGAGCCCATCAACAAGCAGTGAGGCTTCTCCAGTGCAAGCCACAACCACTGCAGCCTCTCCAACACCAGTGACACACACTGCTGCTCCTGCAGCCCCATCAACAAGCAGTGAGGCTTCTCCAACCCAAGCCCTAAGAACTGTGCCTACTGCAACCATGGCAGCAGGCACATGGGCTACTCCAATGCCAAAGACAGGTGCTGTGGCTCCTACAACTCCAGTGATGGGCACTGCAGGTATTCCAACCACATCAACAAGCAGCGAGGCTTCTCCAGTGCGAGCCACAAGCACTGCGGCTTCTCACTGCCATCCACAAGCCCTGTGGCTACTGCAACCCCAGTGAGTGGGACAGTGGCTACCACATGGCAACGATAGACATAAACACTGCAGCTATTCCAGCCACTGCAACAAGAACAGCAGCTGCTGCAGTGCCAGCCACAGCAACGGGGCTACTCTAATGCCTGAGACAGACACTGCCGCTACTGCAACCTCATTGACGAGCAGTGAGGCTTCTCCAAACCAAGCCTCATGCTCTGTGGGTACTCAAAGTACCGTGACAGACACATCAGCCACTTGAATGCAGAGGACAGGCACTGTGGCTACTCCAGCCCCATCAAGAAGCACTTTAAACAATCCAACCCCAGGCACAAGCTCTGCAGTTTCTCCACCACCAGTTTCCAGGTATGCAGCTATTCCAACTCTAGGAGGGAGCACTGCCGCTACTCTTAAGGCCTGCAACATTTGCAGTGGCTAGAAGAACCCCAGGCACAAACACTGTGGCTACTGCAAATCCTACCAGAAGCACTACAGCTACTCCAGTGCCAGCCACAACCACTGCAGCCTCTCCAACACCAGTGACCCATCAACAAGCAGTGAGGCTTCTCCAACCCAAGCCCTAAGAACTGTGCCTACTGCAACCATGGCAGCAGGCACATGGGCTACTCCAATGCCAAGGACAGGTGCTGTGGCTGCTACAACTCCAGTGATGGGCACTGCAGGTATTCCAACGACATCAACAGGCAGTGAGGCTTCTCCAGTGCGAGCCACAAGCACTGCGGCTTCTCACTGCCATCCACAAGCCCTGTGGCTACTGCAACCCCAGTGAGTGGGACAGTGGCTACTACATGGCAACGATAGACATAAACACTGCAGCTATTCCAGCCACTGCAACAAGCACAGCAGCTGCTGCAGTGCCAGCCAGAACAATGGGGCTACTCCAATGCCTGAGACAGACACTGCCGCTACTGCAACCTCACTGACGAGCAGTGAGGCTTCTCCAAACCAAGCCTCATGCTCTGTGGGTACTCAAAGTACCGTGACAGACACATCAGCCACTTGAATGCAAAGGACAGGCACTGTGGCTACTCCAGCCACATCAACAAGCACTGTGACTAATACAACCCCAGGCACAAGCACTTCAGTTGCTCCACCACCAGTTTTAAGCTCTGCAGCCATTCCAACTCTAGGAAGATGCAATGGTGCTACTCTAAGGCCTGCAACATAGGCAGTGCCTAGATCAACCCTACCCAGAAGCACTGTGCCTTCTCCAACGCCACTGACAAACGCTGCTGCTTCTCCAATGCATTCGACAAGCAGTGAGGCTTCTCCAACCCAAGCCCTAAGAACTGTGCCTACTGCAACCATGGCAGGAGGCCCATGGGTTACTCCAATGCCAAGGACAGGTGCTGCGGCTGCTGCAACTCGAAAAACAGGCACTGCAGGTATTCCAACCACATCAACAAGCAGTGAAGCTTCTCCAGTGCGAGCCACAAGCACTGTGGCTTCTCACTGCCAGGCACAAGACCTGCGTCTTCTCATTGCCATCCACAAGCCCTGCATCTACTGCAATCCCTGCGACTGGGACTGTGGCTACTACATGGCAACAATAGGCATAAACACTGCAGCTATTCCAACCACTGCAACAAGCACAGCAGCTGCTGCAGTGCCAGCCACAGCAACGGGGCTACTCCAATGCCTGAGACAGACACTGCCGCTACTGCAACCTCATCGACAAGCAGTGAGGCTTCTCCAACCCAAGCCCTAAGAACTGTGCCTACTGCAACCATGGCGACAGGCCCATGGGTTACTCCAATGCCAAGGACAGGTGCTGTGGCTGCTACAACTCCAAAGACAGACACTGCAGGTATTCCAACCACATCCACAAGCAGTGAGGCTTCTCCAGTGCGAGCCACAAGCACTGCGGCTTCTCATTGCCAGCCAGAAGCCCTGCATCTACTGCAATCCCTGCGACTGGGACAGTGGCTACTACATGGCAACAACAGGCATAAACACTGCAGCTATTCCAGCCACTGCAACAAGCACAGCAGCTGCTGCAGTGCCAGCCACAGCAACGGGGCTACTCCAATGCTTGAGACAGACACTGCCGCTACTGCAACCTCATTGATGAGCAGTGAGGCTTCTCTAAGCCAAGCCTCATGCTCTGTGGGTACTCCCCATACCCACAACTGCCCGCAGGTGACCCTCAAGTAACCTTCTACACCCAAAACTGCTCCCAAGTGACCCCCTAGTGACCCCCAGACCAAAAACAGTTCCCCAAGTGTCCCCCAAATGAAATCCCAGACCCACAAGTGCCCTCCAAGTGACCCCAAAGACCCAGAGCTGCCCTCCAGTCATCTCCCAGACCTACAACAGCCCCACAACCGCCCCCCAAGTGACCACTCAGACTCACAACTGCCCCCCAAGTGACCCCCAGGCCCACAACTGCCCCCAAGTGACCCCCCAGACCCACAACTGCCCCCAAGTGACCCCCCAGACACACACCTGCCCCCAAGTGACCCCCCAGACACACACCTGCCCGCCAAGAGGGCTCGCAGACCTACCTCTGCCCCCCAAGTGTTTACCCAGTGACCCCCAGAGCCATAACTGCCCCCAAATAATCCCCTCAGCCCTAAAATTGCCCCCCTAGTGGCCTCCCGGACCCACAACTGCCTCCCAAATGACCCCCCAGTGATTCCCCAGACCCAAACCTGCCTCCCAAGTGACCCCCAAGTGACTCCCCAGACCCACACCTGCCTCCCAAGTGACCCCCAAGTGACTCCCCAGACCCACACCTGCCTCCCAAGTGACCCCCAAGTGACTCCCCAGACCCACAACGTCCCCACAAGAGATCTCCCTGACCTACAACTGTTTCCCAGCTGACACCCCAGTCAGCCCCAGACCCACAACTGCCCCATGTGCTCCCCAAGTGATCCCCAACACCCACAACTGCCCCTCACTGCCCCGCTCTCATCCCGTTCCCATCCCATTCCCACCCCGCTCCCATCCCGCTCCATCTTGCTCCCATCCTGTTCCCATCCCGCTCCCATCCCGTTCCCATCCCGCTCCCATCCCAGCTCCATCCTGTTCCCATCCCTCTCCCATCCCGGCTCCATCCCATTCCCATCCTGTTCCCATCCCGCTCCCATCCCGCCTCCATCCCGTTCCCATCCCGGTCCCATCCCGGCTCCATCCTGTTCCCATCCCACTCCCATCCAGCTCCCATCCCGCTTCCATGCCGCTCCCATCCCGTTCCCATCCCGCCGCTCCATCCCGCTCCATCCCTTTCCCATCCCATTCCCATCCTGCTCCCATCCCGTTGCAATCCCACTCCTATCCCGCTCCCATCCCGTTCCCACCCCGCTCCCATCCCGTTGCCATCCCATTGCTATCCCGTTCCCATCCCAACTCCATCCCGCTCCCATCCCGTTCCCGTCCCGCTCCATCCCGTTCCCATCCTATTCCCGTCCTGCTCCCATCCCGTTCCCATCCCGCTCCATCTCGTTCCCATCCTGTTCCCATCCTGGCTCCATCCCGCTGCCATCCCAGCTCTTATCCCGCTCATATCCCTCATATCCCGGGTTCCCATCCCGGCTCCATCCCGCTCATATCCCGCTCCATCCCGTTCCCATCCCGGCCCCATCCCGCTCCCATCCCATTCCCATCCCGGCTCCATCCCGTTCCCATCCTGCTCCCATCCCGGCTCCATCCTGTTCTCATCCCGCTCCCATCCCGCTCCCATCCTGGCTCCATCCCACTCCCACCCCGCTCCCATCCTGGCCCCATCCCGCTCCCATCCCGCTCCCATCCTGTTCCCATCCAGTACCCATCCCGCTCCCACCCCGTTCCCACCCCGCTCCCATCCCGCTCCCATCCCGTTCCCATCCCGCTCCATCCCGGCCCCATCCCGCTCCCATCCCCCTCCCATCCCGCTCCCATCCCGTTCCCATCCCGCTCCCATCCCGGCTCCTTCCCGCTCCCATCCCGCTCCATCCCGTTCCAATCCCGGCCCCATCTCGTTCCCATCCTGCTCCCATCCCGGCTCCATCCCGTTCCAATCCCGCTCCCGTCCCGTTCCCATCCCACTCCCATCCCGCTCCCATCCCGTTCCCATCCCGCTCCATCCCGTTCCCATCCCGCTCCCATCTGGGCTCCCATCCCGTTCCCATCCCGACTCCGTCCCGTTCCCACCCCGCTCCCATCCCGCTGCCATCCCGCTCCCATCTCGGCTCCCATCCCGTTCCCATCCCGACTCCGTCCCGTTCCCACCCCGCTCCCATCCCGCTGCCATCACGTTCCAATCCTGCTCCCATCCCGGCTCCATCCCATTCTCATCCCGCTCCCATCCCGTTCCCATCCCGCTCCCATCCTGACTCCATCCCACTCCCACCCCGCTCCCATGCCGCTCCCACCCCGCTCCCATCCCAGCTCCATCCCGCTCCCATCCCGCTCCCATCCCGTTCCCATCCCATTCCCATCCCACTCCCACCCCGTTCCCACCCCGCTCCCATCCCGCTCCATCCCGCTCCCATCCCGTTCCCATCCCGCTCCATCCCGGCCCCATCCCGCTCCCATCGCCTTCCCATCCCGTTCCCATCCCGCTCCATCCCGGTACCATCCCGCTCCCATCCCGTTCCCATCCCATTCCCATCCCATTCCCATCCCGTTCCCACCCCGCTCCCATCCCGCTCCATCCCACTCCCATCCCGTTCCCATCCCGCTCCATCCCGGCCCCATCCCGCTCCCATCCCGCTCCCATCCCGTTCCCATCCCGGCTCCATCCCGCTCCCATCCCGCTCCATCCCGTTCCCATCCCGGCCCCATCCCGCTCCCATCCGGCTCCCATCCCCTTCCCATCCCGCTCAATCCCGGCCCCATCCCGCTCCCATCCCGTTCCCATCCCGCTCCCATCCTGGCTCCATCTCGCTCCCATCCCGCTCCATCCCGTTCCCATCCCACTGACATCCCGCTCCCATCTCGTTCCCATCCCGCTCCATCCCGTTCCCATCCCGGCCCCATCCCTTTCCCATCCTGCTCCCATCCCGGCTCCATCCTGTTCCCATCCCGCTCCCATCCCATTCCCATCCGACTCCCATCCCGCTCCCATCTCATTCCCATCCCGCTCCCATCCCTTTCCCATCCCGTTCCCATCCCGCTCCCACCCCGTTCCCACCCCGCTCCCATCCCGCTCCATCCCGCTCCCATCCCGTTCCCATCCCGCTCCATCCCGGCCCCATCCCGCTCCCGTCCCCCTCCCATCCCGCTCCCGTCCCGTTCCCATCCCGCTCCCATCCCGGCTCCATCCCGCTCCCATTCCGCTCCATCCTGTTCCCATCCCGGCCCCATCCCACTCCCATCCTGCTCCCATCCCATTCCCATCCTGCCCCATCCCGCTCCCATCCCCCTCCCATCCCGCTCCCATCCCGCTCCATCCCGTTCCCATCCCGTTCCCATCCTGCTCCATCCCGGCCCCATCCCGCTCCCATCCCCCTCCCATCCCGCTCCCGTCCCGTTCCCATCCCGGCTCCATCTCGCTCCCATCCCGCTCCATCCCGTTCCCATCCCGCTCCCATCCCGCTCCCATCCCGCTCCCATCCCGTTCCCATCCCGCTCCATCCCATTCCCATTCCGGCCCCATCCCTTTCCTATCCTGCTTCCATCCCGGCTCCATCCCGTTCCCATCCCACTCCCATCCCGCTCCCATCTCGTTCCCATCCCGTTCCCATCTCGGCTCCCATCCCTTTCCCATCCCGACTCTGTCCCGTTCCCATCCCGCTCCCATCCCGCTCCATCTCGTTCCCATCCCGTTCCCATCGCACTCCCATCCCGTTCCCATCCCGCTCCCATCCTGCTCCCATCCCGTTCCCATCCCGTTCCCATCCCGCTCCCATCCCGTTCCCATTGATACAGAGGGTTGACCAATGTACAGGGGGGTAGTACAGGGATATTGTACAAGGGGGTTGTACAGGGGGGTTGTACAAGGGGGTTAGAGGAATTTGCTTGCTTAAACAAAAGTATTGTCTGTTGTAAATGCCTGCTAAGCAGAACAAAGGCACCTGGTCCTATTGATAAGCAAAAGCAGACACCTGGTCCTATTGGTAAGCAGCTATTGATAAGGAAAAGCAGACACTTGGTCCTATTGATAAGCAGCTATTGATAAGGAAAAGCAGACACTTGGTCCTATTGATAAGCAGCTATTGATAAGGAAAAGCAGACACTTGGTCCTATTGATAAGCAGCTATTGATAAGGAAAAGCAGAGGCCTGAATCTACTAACAAGGGGAGAAGCAGATGGTTTATGGCTGGGATACCGGGCCAAACCCTGAGGCCGTATGTGAAGACTGAAAGGTGAAAAGTGCAAGGAGAGGAAGACTCATTTACTTCATCTTGAAGACCCCTACCCACAGGAGGAAGACTCAGTTACTTCATCTTGAGACCCCTGCCCATGACCAGAGGGGGCGATGCGCAGGCGCAGAGGACCTTCTGGCTCATTATAATACAAAGCGGGGATAGGATATGAATATGTATAGGCGTGTTGTGCAACCTTATGAATATGTATAACTTTAGAGGATAAATGTAGAGGGAAACAACACTGAGGTACGCATGACTTTGAGGAATTATCCCCATGCGTCTCAGCGCTGAATAAAAGCATACCTACTTTACAACTTCTAACAAGTTGTGGAGTTTATCCGCGCGTCACCATCCCTCTCCCATCCCGCTCCCATCCCTCTCCCATCCCTCTCCCATCCCGTTCCCATCCCGCTCCCATCCCGTTCCCATCCCACTCCCATCCCGCTCCCATCCCACGTTTTCCTTTCCACATCCCCCCCCCCCCCCCTCCGCTTCCCCCAGTCTCGGCGCGCCCGGCCCCTTCCCGCCATCCCCTCCGTGGCGCCGGCTCTGACGTCATCCCCCCGCGCCGCCCGCTGTCATGGCGGCGGTGCAGGCGGAGGATCCTGTCGAGGGCTGGAGCTCACCCGCGTCTGCCCCGGGAGCAGGGTCAGGCCCCACAGCTCTGCTCCTGCCAGCGCTGCCGAGCCCTGCACTCACTCGATGGTGCCATCGGAGCGCCCCACACAGCGCAGCACGGGCTGGGCCGTTGCTCTGGCTCCGGCAGAGGCACAACTGCCTCGGGAAGCTGCCAGCGAGCAACGAGAGCTGAGAAGCGGCTGCAGAAGGGCTCTGCTGTGGGGCTGAAAGCCAAGGGTGCTGCAGGGAAAGGAAAGGAAGGGAAGGGAAAGGAGAGGAGAGGAAAGGAAAAAGACTGCAGAGCCTCAGCCCTTGGGCTTCCTTCAGAGGAGGTGGCGGTGCTGCCCTCCATCCTGGCTGTTCTCCAGGCCTGACCTGCCCTCAGGGGGCTGCAGGGGCCTCTGCCGAGGCCAGCAGCAGAGACAGGATGTTCTGCACAAATGTCTGCCCCTGATCCTGGGCCTGACTCGGTGCTGAGAGCTCTTCTGCAGCCAAATGGGGATCGTGTTTTGCAGTCACGCGGTCACAGCCTGGTTTGGGGGGGAAGGGACCTTAAAGCTCACCCAGTCCCAACCCCTGGGTGCCCAGTGGCCATGGGCACGATGCTGCCGCCATCACCAAGCCGTGGCGGTCGCTGTGGATTTGCCCGTTGTGACGGGGCCTCCACGGTGAGCGTGGGCTCTTTAAGGAGCGAGAGCCTTGCAGAAGAGACCCCTCTCTCAGGAGGCTGCATCTCCCGTGGCTGCCCTGCGCATCCAGGTACGTGTTCTTTGACTTTGCAATCCTGTTTTAGTGTTGGCCTCAAACACATTGTGGGTGCAAAGCAGGAGCCGTCTGTGTGCAGGAGCTGCTGGTGTCAGAGGAGATGAGAAGGTGTCAGGGCCCACCGG
Source organism: Pezoporus flaviventris (assembly GCF_033815535.1). Taxonomy (NCBI): domain Eukaryota; kingdom Metazoa; phylum Chordata; class Aves; order Psittaciformes; family Psittacidae; genus Pezoporus; species Pezoporus flaviventris. Next base: position 15,156 of record NW_026892851.1, on the reverse strand, counting down.
GCATAAAAGCATTTATATTAGTGTGTATAATTTGTAATGATAATACATATGTTACCGTTAAAGTCATTCAGAAAAACTAAGACACATACACACACACACACACACACACACACACATACATGTCTGAGCCTGTAACGCTGTGGCAGTTCTGTAAAGTCCACTTGCCAGCAGTCTTGTGGACAATTGCCTTTGTTGTTCCAGGTGGGGGGCCTCTTAGCATCGTAAACGAGGTTCACACTTCTTTATAACACTTTTATAATTTCAGTCATTTGCATACTCAGAACTTGGAGCTTTAAAGCCTCAGTCATTGATTTTGTTCCCCCTTGTGTTGCCTGGTGGTTTTCTTCTCATAAGAGGTTGGGCAGCTATTACTTGCCTGTTTGGTGTAACCCACCATCCTTCATCGTGTTTCTTGGCTCCTAAGACTAGGTAATTTTCCATCCTCTATTTGATAACTTGGAACTTCATTATCCAAGCTGTGATACTGATGAGGCAATATTAATGAAAGGTCCCCACCCACAGCTTCTTTGGCTGCTTTGTCAGCAATGTGATTACCGATATTCACTGGAGTGTTATCAAACTGATGTGCCTTAAAAGCAAATTTTGACTTTCTGACAATTTCGGAAGTCTCAGTAGCACCACCAGCTCAGCTTTCTGTGCTGATGTGTTGGGGGAGGAGGAATGCAGGGCTTTAGTGTCTCTTATGTTTGGTTTAGCTCTATTATGTTATGGTCTGTAAACAGTTGTGAGTCAGCTCTCCTGCTTCTGATCTGTTGTCAAAACCACTGCTGGTTCTAAAGGTTTGATACTTTCAACTCTACGTCCTCTTGTCATAGAAGCGCAGCCTGCCTGGGGAAAGCCCCTGACTACTTTTCTGTTCCAGAGTGGTTATTAGCATGTGAAGTACAAATACAGACCATTTTTGTCCCAATGTATTCAATACATTTTTCTGTTAGAGGCTCTAGTTCTTTTCTTGCTTCCAGTTTTATAGGATACTGTTTCTGTCTTAGCAGTGTGATGTTTGGTTTTAGAAGAATAGTTACTGCTGCTGCATCTCGTGATTGTCCTGGTGCTCTGGCAGCCCATATTTGCAGATACACCCGCTTCCTCTGGGATATCCGGCTCAGTACCTGGTTTCTGTAACATAAAAACTCGTTCCTCCACAGCCTTTTCATCAGGAACATGTACCTGAATTTTCTTTCTTTAACCCTAATTGCTGCATGTAATTTACTCAGTGTGCTGTTATCCAATAGCAGCACAGGGCACTCAGGCATGCAAAGGAATTTATGGGTCAACATCTGTTTGCCAGTTTCTCAAATGTAAAGGAAGGCTGGGGTCCTCTCCACCTGTGGCACCAGTGCCTGAAGCTGTTTGTTTGCTTAATTGCCCTTTACAAGTATTTATAACAGAATAAGTAGTTTCTGTTTCTACAAGAACTTTTACCTTCTTATTCCCCAACCTAACTGTAGCCAGGGGCTCTGCTGGGCTGGGATTCAAATCTTCCCCCACTCCTCCTCAGTCTTCCTCTAAAGTAATAATTCTCTCTGCCTGTCCTGACGTTCCACTAAATCTCCGGTGTTTATTTTGATTCTGAGGGCATTTTCCCTTTGAGTGCAACCTGTGGAGTCTGTTCACAAACCTTTCCATGTAATCCTTGTTTCCTCCCCTTCCTTTTCTTGGGGGATAGCTACAGGCAGCAATTTTTCTCTCTCTTCTTTCCCCTAAAGATTCCAGTTTTACTCTGGAGCTTATCTTATGCTCCCTGTCCTGGGTTCAGCAGTAGCAGTCATTTTTCTCCTTCTTGGTAGCTGGTGTAGTGCAGTGTTTTGACTTTCGGCCTGGGAACAGAACTGATAGCGATGTTTTGGTTTGGCCAAGGACTTTGTGAGCCTCATGCTCTGCCAGGGAGGAGGGGAAGCCAGGAGGAAGCAGAGACAGGACACCTGACCCAAACTGACCAAAGAGCTATTCCATACCACAGCACGTCATGCCCAGGATGTAACTGGGAGTTAGCCGGAAGGGCTGGGAGACTGCAGGGTTGGAGGAGGTATCGGTCGGAGCTTGGTCGGGCTTGGGGGGGCGAGTTATCGGTCAGCTGGTGCTGAGGTGTTGTATTCTGTTCCCTTGTTATTTCCTTTATCATTATTATCATTGGTGGTAGCAGTAGTGATCTGTGTTATACCTTAGTTACTAAACTGTTCTTATCTCAACCCGTGGGAGTTGCATTCTTTTCGATTCTCCTCTCCGTCCCTCCGAGAGCAGGGGGAGGACAAGAAAGGGGGGGGAAGTGAGCGAACGAATTACCTGACTGGGTTTAAACCACGACACTCCTGCATATATATTAACAGATTCCTAGTTGAAACCTGACACACTATAACCCACAAAACACAATATTGTATTATATTAATAATTATATTAATTCTATCAATAATATATATATTAATAATCAGGGACTGAAAGCCCTCCCCAGTACCATTGAACCATTTGAACCATTGCAGAGAACTTGCACCAGAGCAATATTGGTCCGATTGTGATAAGTCTCCAAAGCCACATCCATTATTTTTACCAGATCACATTGGTCCTCCCCCTTAAGCTTTTGTACCTTTTTCCTTATGTTTTCCATGGATTGACTTTTTGTTAACTGGCCTAACTCTTTCCTTCCTTCCTCTGATTCGGGATCAATATTAGTATATTTAGACATCACCTCTTTTAATCTTCCCATGAATCCAGCAGTTGATTCATTTACATCTGGCTTTATTTCATATAGCTTAGACCAGCTCACTGCCTTGGGGACCGCATTCCTAGTACTGACTAAAATCTACCTCCGATATTGTTTCAAAGCTTGCCTGTCCCAGTTAGGATTGGGGTTAGGAATGTGAAGATTCACTGTACCTATCGCTGTGCCTGCTGTTATTTGTTGCTCTACTGCGGTCCGAGCCGTACGAATAATCGTATTTCTGTCAACACTCTGAAAGCATGATGTGTAATTACCAGCCACTTGTTTCCAACTCTTCAAATCTATAATGGTAAAGGGAATCTTCATCATGAGCAGACCATCATTACGCACAGCTTGTCTTAAAGGTGCAATCACAGTTTCCCCTCATTTTCCCCTAGTTTGCCTTGCTGTAAGGCAAAATCCTTCAGCCCGACCCCCCTATATCTCAGGTGCCTGTGCTGGTGCTTGTGCTTGATCCTCATTGTCAGCACCTTCAGCCCCATTATTCACAATACCCCTTCTCCAGGGGCCTACCATCAAATCCAAATCCTCCTCCACATTCCTCAGATGTTTAGTGCATAACTGCCCTGTGGTGCACAAAGACCAATGGCATTTAAGCAAATTTTAGTGTCTTTCTCCAAGGACAATACTGACAGGTCCTGGAGCGCAAAATGAAAACTGCAATCCTTTTGCTGTTCCAGATGATATCTCAAAGTAAAAAACATTTCTGCATAAGCTGCTTCATCCCACTTTCCTTCTCGTCTCAAGAATGACATGTGACAGGATTTTACCAGAGTCTCCTGAGTAACCGAACCCCTCGGGGCTCCACCGCTTTGTTCCGGTCTCCCGAGTGACTGAACTACGCAGGGGTTCACCGATTTGTTTCCAGTGTTGTGAAATGCAACCCAGTGGGGATTTCTTCAAACCCCCCTTTGGAGGCAGTGGTACCCATGATCCTGACCTCCACCAAATACCAAAGTCCAGACAACCAAAACTAAACTGCCTTTTACCCACCGCGCAGGGCGTCCCTCTCTGCCTTACGTGGAAAGGGGCCAAAAAGAATGCCTTTTTAAAGACATTAAATGGGGGTCTCCCCGAGGTCCCGCGTTGGCCCTTCAGGCAAACTCCCCCGATGCCAGCGTGAAGGTCCCAGGGACTCCCCGGATCCATGGGAAACACGGCTGAGTGTCCCTGTTCAGGCGCCAAATTGTTACCCTAAAAGTCGGTCAGAGAAACTCCCTAAGGCTCAATTTGGACTTTCAGAAAGCAGCATTCTTTATTGCAGCGCTGGGTGCACACAGGAATCCTTTCACAAGGGTGAGCACACCTGGTACTTGCCGACAGCAGCTCTATATTTAACATACTCATGCATATTCACAGCTTTTCCAACAACTGGTTCTAATATTTGCATCCTAATTACGCATGCGCTTTCTTGCTGAGTGGGGTCTTTGGTGGGCACCGATAGTCTTCCTCACTGTGTTTACTGAATGACCTCAGTGCTTGCTCAAGCTCGCAAGGTCCTAGTGCCCAGTTAGCAGTTGCTATGTCCTTGCTTCTGCTCTGTTCCGGTCTCGCCCCACGCTGGGCACCGCTCTGCTGTCTTGAAGGCTGGCATCCGTGGTCTTATTTACTGTCTCCTTAGGTGTTACCAGTCCCATGATGTTCCTTCCCCCATCAGCCAAACCTTCCTTTCTCTCTACATGTTAGTAAGGTAGAACAATTTGGCCTATTCTCCTATGCTAGAGGCGCACACACTGTTGTTAGTGTAAGATTTAAGGTTACAATGCATTCAAAGAGAATCGGCTGCCCTGGGATTGATGGACCCCCCATTCTTGGTAGACGGGGAGTCCCTCAGAAAACTGAGCCATCCTGAAGAGTTCTGGGGACCAGCCTGAATCCCAAAATCCTCCCTGCATCCCCCCAGACCCAAAGCCCACAGCTCCAAAGCCGCCCCGGCTCAGCACAGTGGCACAGACTTGATAAAAAAGGGGTGTCCCAAAAAGTGGTGTTCCCCCAACACCTGCCCTGGGGGCCCATCAAGATGCGAACACACAGGGGGGACCCCAACATTGCTTTTGGTTCAGTAGTGAATGAAGTGGGCCAGAGGGGGTGGATCCCCCAAAAGGGGCACCCCAATGAAGGGGCAAACCAAAACCACGCTGCACCCCAAAGGGCCCTGGAAGCACCCAAAGCAATCGTGGTGCCCCCTAAATCCTAGGGTAACCCCAAATCTCCCTGAAGCAGCACAAAAGCAGGCAGGACCCCCAAGTGGGGGCCTGGGGCAGCACAAAAGTCACCCACACCCTTCCATCACCCTGGCCCCCCCCAGATGAACCCAGGGACCCAAAATCCTGGAGGGGCTCCACCAAACACCCACCCCCAACTGAGGGTACCCCAGAAAAGCTGCTCCCCCCCTCCAATGCCACCTAGCCCCAAATTGCTTCTTGTTGCTCCCAAACCACACCCCATGGGGCACCCCAGCTCCCCCATCTCTGGTATCAGGGAGCTGGGGGGGCCAGCCCCAGAGTGGGGGTTGCCTAATTTGGGATGTCCCATCAAAAGACCAAGGAGGTGTGGTGGGGGATGGAGGGTAGGAAGCTCTGCAGAGGGATCTGGGCAGGCTGGATCCATGGGCTGTGGCCAATGTGTTGAGGGTCAAGAAGGCAAAGTGCAGGGTCCTGCGCTTGGGCCACAACAACCCCCTGCAATGCTCCAGGTTTGGGGAAGAGGGGCTGAAAGCTGCTCATGGGAAAGGAGCTGGGGGTGCTGATTGATGGAGCTGAACATGAGCAGCTTGTGCCCAGGCAGCCAGGAAGCTCCCAGCATCCTGGCCTGGATCAGCACCAGTGCGGCAGCAGGGCCAGGGCAGTGGTTGTGCCCCTGCACTGAGCACTGAGGCCGCACCTCGAATCCTGGGTTCAATTCTGGGTCCTTCACTACAAGAGAGACATTGAGGTGCTGGAGGGGGGCAGAGAAGGGCAGCGGAGCTGGTGCAGGGCCTGGAGCACAGGGGTGATGGGGAAGGTCTGAGGAACCTGAGGGGTTCAGTCTGGAGAAGAGAAGGCTCAGGGGGGACCTGATTGCTCCCTACAACTGCCTGACAGTAGGATGGAGCCAAGAGGGGCTGGGCTCTGCTCCCAAGGAACAAGGGATGGGACAAGAGGAGATGGCCTCAAGCTGCACCAGAGGAGGTTTAGATGGAGCTGAGGAACAATTTGTCCAGGAAGCTAGGGACCAGGTTAGAAAAGCTGAGGCCCAGTTAGAATTAAAATAGGCTAGGGAAGTTAAGGAAAACTGGAAGGAATTCTTCAGGTACGTAGCAAATAAAAAACAGACTCAGGAAGCTCTCAGGAGAACTGGCTACACAGGATTTGGAGAAGGCTGAGGTTCTGAATGACTTCTTTGCCTCAGTCTTCACTGGCCAAGGCTCTGACCGCACCACCCGAGTCTTGGAAGGCAGACGCAGGGACTGTGAGAATGAAGACCTTGCGCCCACTGTAGGAGAGGAACTGGTTTGAGACCATCCTAAAAATCTGAACGTGCACAAGTCCGTGGGTCCTGATGAGATCCATCTGCGGGTCCTGAAGGAGCTGGAGAATGAAGTTGCGAAGCCGCTGGCCATCGTATTTGAGAAATCATGGCAGTCAGGTGAAGTTCCCGATGACTGGAAAAAGGGAAATATAACCCCCATTTTCAAGAAGGGGAAAATGGATGACCCGGGGAATTACAGAGCAGTCAGTCTCACCCCTGAGCCTGGCAACATCTTGGAGCAGATTCTCCTGGAAGGCATGCTAAGGCACATGAAAGTCAACAAGGTGCTTGGTGACAGCCAGCAGGGCTTCACTGAGGGGAAATCCTGCCTGACCAATTTGGTGGCCTTCTATGATGGGGCTACAGAACTGATGGACAGGGGTAGAGCAGTTGATGGCATCTACCTGGACTTGTGCAAAGCGTTCGACACTGTCCCACACGACAGCCTTGTCTCTTAAATTGGAGAGACATCAATTTGATGGACAGACCACTGGGTGGATAAAGAACTGGCTGGATGGCCGCACGCAAAGAGTTGTGGTCAATGGCTCAATGTCCGGCTGGAGACCAGTAACGAGTGGTGTCCCTCAGGGATCGGTGTCGGGACCGGTCTTGTTCAACATCTTCGTCGCTGACATGGACAGTGGGATTGAGCGCGCCCTCAGCAAGTTTGCCGATGACACCGAGCTGTGTGGTTCGGTTGATACCCTGGAGGGAAGGAATGCCATCCAGAGGGACCTCGACACGCTTGTGAGGTGGGCTGATGCCAACCTCATGAAGTTTAACCATGCCAAGGGCAAGGTCCTACACCTGGGTCGGAGCAATCCCAGGCACAGCTACGGGTTGGGCAGAGAAGAGATTCAGAGCAGCCCTGCGGAGAAGGACTTGGGGGTGTTGGTTGATGAGAAAATGAACATGGGCCGGCTTCAGTGTGCGCTTGCAGCCCACAAAGCCAACCGTATCCTGGGCTGCATCAAAAGGAGCGTGACCAGCAGGTCGAAGGAGGTGATCCTGCCCCTCTGCTCTGCTCTGGTGAGACCTCACCTGGAGCACTGTGTGCAGTTCTGGTGTCCTCAACATAAAAAGGACATGGAACTGTTGGAACAAGACCAGAGGAGGCCACAAGGATGATCAGGGGACTGGAGCACCTCCTGTATGAAGACAGGCTGAGGAAGTTGGGGCTGTTCAGCCTGGAGAAGAGAAGGCTGCGTGGAGACCTCATAGCAGCCTTCCAGTATCTGAAGGGGGCCTATAGGGATGCTGGGGAGGGACTCTTCAGTAGGGACTGTAGTGAAAGGACAAGGGGTAACGGGTTAAAACTGAAACAGGGGAAGTTTAGATTGGATCTAAGGAGGAAATTCTTTCCTGTGAGGGTGGTGAGGCACTGGAATGGGTTGTCCAGGGAGGTTGTGAATGCTCCATCCCTGGCAGTGTTCAAGACCAGGTTGGACGAGGCCTTGGGTGCCATGGTTTAATGTGAGGTGTCCCTGCCCATGGCAGGGGGGTTGGAACTGGATGATCTTAAGGTTCTTTCAAACCCTAACTATTCTATGATTCTGTGATTCTAAAATCAGCCCCAAAACACCCCAATATTAACTTGTCCTGCTTCTCCGAGGAGATACAGGGTCAGAGCCTCAAAACAGCCCCAAAACAGCCCCAAAACAGGACAAAACCACCCCAAAACCACCGTGTCCTGCTTCTCCTGTGGATACGGGGTCAGAGCCACAAAACAGACCCAAAACAGCCACAAAACATGACAAAACCCAGGCAAAAAACCAGCCCAAAACACACATAGCAAACTCCAAAACAGGCCAAAACCACACCAAAATCACCTTGTCTTGCTTCTCCTGTGGATATGGGGTCAGAGCCCCCAAACAGACCCAAAACAGGCCAAAAACACTCAAAACCCACCAAAAGAGACCCAAAACAGTCCAAAACCTCCTTATCCTACTTCTCCAATGGGATGCAGGGTCAGAGCATCAAAACAGAACAAAAACAGGACAAAAACAACCCTAAACACCCCAAAACCCAGCCCAAAACCACCTAGTCCTGCTTCTGCTATGGGATACAGGGTCAGAGCCCCCAAAAAGCCCCCAAAAAGAGAAAAAAGCATTCCAAAACCACTAAACCAGCCCCAAAATACCCCAAAACCACCCTGTCCTCCTTCTCCTATGGGATACAGGGTCAGACCCCAAAACACCCCAAAAACAGGACAAAACCACTCCAAAACCACCTTGTCCTGCTTCTCCTTTGGAATAGAGGGTCAGAGCCCCAAACAGACCCAAAACTGCCTCAAAACACCCCAAAAACCACCCCAAGACCACCTTCTCCTGCTTCTACTATGGGACACAGGGTCAGAACCCAGAAACAGCCCCAAAACAGGACAAAAACAACACAAAACACCCCCAAAACCACCCTAAAGCCACGTAGTCCTCCTTCTCCTTTGGGATACAGGGTCAGAGCCCCAAAACATTCCAAAATCAGGACAAAACATCCTCAAAACCACCTTGTCCTGCTTCTCCTATGGGATACAGGGTCAGAGCTGCAAAACAGCCCTAAAAAACGCCAAAAACAACCAAAAACACCCCAAAAACACCCCTATGGTGGTTTGCTTGTCCTGCTTCTGCTATGGGATACAGGGTCAGAGCCCCCAAACAGCTCCAAAACAGCCCCAAAACAAGCGAAAACCAGCCCAAAAGACACAAAGTAAACCCCAAAACAGGCCAAAACCAGCCCAAAATCACCTTGTCCTGCTTCTCCTGTAGGATACAAAGTCAGAGCCCCGAAACACACCCAAAACACACCCAAAACGACCCCAAGGTCACATTTTCCTGTTCTCCACTGGGACACAGGGTCAGAACCCGAAAACAGACCTAAAACAGGACAAAACACAAAACCATTCCAAAACACCCCTAAACCACCCTAAAACCACCCCAAAATCACCTTCTCCTGCCGGATACAGGGTCAGCGCCCCAAAACAGACCAAAACCCGGCCAAAACCAACCCAAAACACGCCAAAACCCACCCCCAAACCACCTTGTCCTCTTTCTCGTATGGGATGCAGGGTCAGAGCTCCAAAACAGATCCAAAACAGCCTCAAAACACCCCAAAAAACACCTTGTCCTGCTTCTGCTGTGGGATACAGGGTCAGAGCCCCATAACATCCACCAAAAAGAGAAAAAATACCCCAAAACCCTAAAACAGCCCCAAAACACCTCAAAACCACCCTGTCCTGCTTCTCCTATGGGATACAAGGTCAGACCCAAACCACCCCAAAACCATCTCCAAAAACCCCAAAACAAACCCAAAACCAACTCTTCCTGCTTCTCCTATGGAACACAGGGTCAGAGCCCCAAAACAGGCCAAAACCAGGCCAAACCACCCCAAAACCAACTTGTCCTGCTTCTCCTATGGGACACAGGGTCAGCACAGGGTCAGAGCCTCAAAACAGACCCAAAACAGGCCAAAAAAAGCCCCAAACACCCCAAACACCAGGACAAAACCACCTTGTCCTCCTTCTGCTATGGGATACAGTGTCAGGGCCCCAAAAAAGACCTAAAACAGAACAAAACCACCCCAAAACAACCCCAAAACCACCTTGTCCTGCTTCTCCTATGGGATACAGGGTCAGAGCACCAAAAAAGACACAAAACATGACAAAAATAGGACAAAACCACCCCAAAACCACATTGTCCTGCTTCTCCTGTGGGATACAGGGTCAGAGCATCAAAACAGACTCAAAACAGGCCAAAAACTGGAAAAAAACAGGCCAAAACACCCAAAGCAAACCCCAAAACAGGCCAAAAGCACGCCAAAACCACCTTGTCCCGCTTCTTCTGTGGGGTACAAAGTCAGAGCCCCAAAAGTGACTCAATACAGGACAAAAACAACCCAAAACACGCCAAAACCACCTTGTCCTGCTTCTGCTGTGGGATACAAAGTCAGAGCCCCAAAACTGACTCAAAACAGGACAAAGACGACCCAAAACACACCAAAAACCACCCCAAAACCACCTTCTTTTGCTTCTCCTGTGGGACACAGGGTCAGAGCCCCAAAACAGACCCAAAACAGGAAAAAAACAACCCAAAACACCCCCTAAACAGCCCAAAACCACCCTGTCCTGCTTCTCCTATCACATACAGGGTCAGAGCCTCAAAACAGACCCAAAACACGCCAAAAAACAGCCCACAACACCCCCAAAACCAGGACAAAAGCACCTTGTCCTCCTTCTGCTATGGAACACAGGGTCAGAGCCCCAAAACAGGCCAAAACCAGGCCAAACCACCCCAAAACCACCTTGTCCTGCTTCTCCTATGGGATACAAGGTCAGAGCCCCCAAAACAACCCAAAATAGAAAAAAAAAGAGGCCAAAACCAAGCAAAAACCCCCAAAACAAACCCCCAAAACAGGCCAAAAGCACCCCAAAATCACCTTGTCCTGCTTCTTCTATGGAACACAGGTCAGAGCCCCAAAACAGGACAAAACCAACCTAAAACCAGCCCAAACCACCTTGTCCTACTTCTGCTGTGGGATACAGGGTCAGAGCCCGAAAACAGACCCAGAACAGGTCAAAAACACTCCAAAACCCCTCCAAACACCCCAAAACCACCCCAAACCCACCTTGTCCTGCTTGTCCTATGGGATACAGGGTCAGAGCCCTAAAAAAGACCCAAAACAGACCAAAAACAAGCCAAAACACCCCAAAAACGACCCCAAGGTCACATTTTCCTGCTTCTCCTATGGGACACAGGGTCATAACCCCAAAAAAGCCCTAAAAGAGGACAAAAAAAAACCCCAAACCTTCAATATCACAACGAAACCACGCTAAAATCACCCCAAAATCACCTCTCTTGCAGGATACAGGGTCAGAGCCACAAAACAGACCCAAAACAAACCAAAACCAACCCAAAACACCCCAAAAGCCACCCTAAGGGCAACTTGTCTTGATTCTCCTATGGAACACAGGGTCAGAACCGCAAAACAGCATTAAAACAGGACAAAAGCAACGCAAAATGATTCAAAACCACCCCCAAACCACACTAAAACCACACCAAAATCACCTTCTCCTGCTTCTCCTCTAGGATACTGTGTCAGAGACCCAAAACAGACACAAAACTGGAAAAAACAAGCCAAAACACGCCCAAAACCAACCGAAAACCACCTTGTCCTGATTCTCCTATGGGATACATGGTCAGATCCCCAAAAGAGACCCAAAAGAGACCAAAAATAACCCAAACACCCCAAAACACCCCAAAACCACCTTGTTTCGCTTCTCCTATGGTATACAGGGTAAGAGCCCCCAAACAGCTCCAAAACAGGCCAAAACCAGTCAAAAACCACCAAAACAGCGCAAAACCACCCCAAAACCACCCTGTCCTGCTTCTCCTATGGGATACAGTGTCAGACCCCAAAAACACCCAAAAACACCTTGTCTCGCTTCTCCTATGGGATACAGGGTCAAAGCCTCAAAACAGCCACAAAACAGGCTAAAACCAGTCAAAACCCACCAAAACAACCCCAAGACACACCAAAACCACCTTGTCCTGCTTCTTCTATGAGATACAGGATCAGAGCTCCAGAAGAGACCCAAAACAGTCTCAAAACACCCCAAAAACCACCCCAAGGCTACCTTGTTCTGCTTCTCCTATGGGACGTCAGAACCCCAAAACAGCCCTAAAAGAGGACAAAACCAACCCAAAACCATTCAAAACCACCCCGAAACCACCCTAAAACCACCCCAAAATCACCTTCTCCTGCTTCTCCTGTGGGATGCAGCATCAGAGCCCAAAACCAGACCCAAAACAGGCCAAAACCAACCCAAAACACCCCAAAACCCAGCCCGAAACCACCTTGTCCTGCTTCTGCTATGGGATACAGTGTCAGAGCCCCCAAACAGCCCCAAAACAGGACAAAATCAGTCAAAAACCCCCAAAACAGCCCCCAAACCAGCCTCAAACCCACCTTGTCCTGCTTCTCGTATTGGACACAGGGTCAGAGCAACAAAACAGAACCAAAAAAGGACAAAAACATCTCAAAACCACCTTCTCTTGCTTCTCATGAAGAATACAGGGTCAGAGCCCCAAAACAGCCCCAGAAACGCCCAAAAAAACCAAAACACCCCAAAACCCAGCCCAAAACCACCTTGTCCTGCTTCTGCTATTTGATACTGGGCCAGACCTCCAAAACAGACCCAAAACAGCCCCAAAACAGGCCAAAACCAGACGAAAAACAGACCAAACCACACAAAGCAAACTCCAAAACAGGCCAAAACCACCCCAAAATCACCTTCTCCTGCTTCTCCTGAGGGATACAAAGAGCCCTGAAGAAGACATAAAACAGAACAAAAACAACCCCAAAAACCTCCAAAACTACCCTAAGGTCACATTTTCCTCCTCCTCCTATGGGACACAGGGTCAGAACTCCAAAACAGCCCTAAAACAGGACAAAAAAACCCAAAACCATTCAAAACCTCCCCTAAACCACCCTAAAACCACCCCAAAATCAACTTTTCCTGCAGGATACAGGGTCAGAGCCCCCAAACAGCCCCAAAACCGGACAAAAACAACCCAAACCCCCCAAAACACCCCAAAACCACCTTGTTTTCCTTCTCCTATAGCATACAGGGTCAGAACTCCAAAACAGCCTTAAAACAGGGCAAAACCAACCCAGCCCAAAATCACCTCGTCCTGCTTCTCCTACAGGATACAGGGTCAGAGCCCCAAAAGAGACACAAAGCTGCCCCAAACCACCTTGTCCTGTTTCTCCTATGGGTGGCACCCAGTGAGAACCCAAAACAGCCCCAAATCACCCCAACCCCCCCAAAATGGAACCTTCTGGAGGTCGCTGTGGAGCTGCTTTAGCCTGGCCTCGAGCTGCGACACCTTCTGGGGTAGGTCCCAAGGATGGGGGGGGGGGGGCACTGGGGTGTCCCCAATATGGGGGGAGGATCCCAGACCCACATGTGGGGGTCCCAGCCCCACATACAAGGGGGACATGGGGGGGGTCTCCATATGGGGGGGGGGGGTCCCTGTACCTGATGGGGGGGCGCCCACCCGCGGCCTCTCCGGGGAGGGGTGTCAGGGCTCAGCACCGGCTCCATGAGGGAGAGCAGGGACACGGCCCTTTGCACTGGGGGGTGGCACGTCAGCACCCCAAAACCAGACCAAAACAACCAAAATACCACAAAACCAGCCCAAAACAACCAAAATACCCCCAAACCAGCCCAAATCATCCCAAAAACAGCTCAAAACACCCCAAAGCATCCGAAAACCAGACCAAAACACCTCAAAACACTCTGAAACACCCCTACAACACCCCAAAACACTCTGAAACACCCTCAAACCAGCCTAAAATATTCGCAAAACATCCCGAAACACCCACAAAGCAGTCTCAAACACCCCAAACCACCCCAAACAGCCCTGAAACAGCTCAAAGCACCCCAAAACCAGCCCAAAACCCCTCCACAACAGTTTAACACCCCAAAAACATCCTGAAACAACCCCAAAACTCCATGGTACCCCAATCAACCACGGGCATCTCCATCCCTCCCTACACTGCTGGCACCCCTAAATGACCCCAAATCCCATCTTTCTTGAGCCCCATAAGGAAGGGTGCCCACACCCAGCATGTTGGGGTGCAGGGATGCTGCTTTGGGTGACAGCCCCAGCTCATGGCCCTGCAGCAGGCTCTCCCACAGCCTCAGTCTAGAACCCAGCTGGGTCACCATGGCAACGGGTCAAAACGGGGCCCTTTGTGACCTCATTTGTGTCACCCTACTTGAGTGCTTTGCTCAGGGGAGCAGAGAGTGACAGGACAGAGCAGGAGGAAGGAGCCACTGGGTTGCTGCTGAGCTCAAGCCCTGTTGGTTTGGTCCAAGCTTTCCCCTTCGCTACCCCATTTGGAGGTGTTTGGGGTTGTTTCAGGGTGTTTTGGGGGTGTTAAACTGTGTGTTGAGCCCCAACACCCCCCCCCCCCCCCCCCCCGCAGAGGCCGCGGGGGGGCACCCCCCCCATCGGGTCCAGGGACCCCCCCCATGTCCCCCTTGTATGTGGGGCTGGGACCCCCACTTCTGGGTCTGGGATCCCCACACCAAGATGGGGACACCCCAGTGCCCCTCCCCATTGCCCTTTAAACCCCCCCCCAGCCTTGGACCTACCCCAGAAGGTGTCGCAGCTCGAGGCCAGGCTAAAGCAGCTCCACAGCGACCTCCAGAAGGTTCCATTTTGGGGGGGTTGGGGTGATTTGGGGCTGTTTTGGGTTCTCACTGGGTGGCACCCATAGGAGCAGCAGGACAAGGTGGTTTGGGGTGGTTTTGAGGTGTTTTGGGGGTGTTTTTTGAAGTGTTATGGGGCTGTTTTGGGGCTCTGACCCTGTATCCCATAGGAGAAGCAGGACAAGGTGGTTTTGGGACTGTTTTGGGGGTGGCTTTGGGGTGTTTTTGTCATATTTCAGGTCTATTTTGAGGCTCTGACCCTGTATCCCATAGGAGAAGCAGAAGGTGTTTTTGAGGTGTTTTGGGCCTTTCGGAGGGTTTTGGAGTATTTTTGTCCTCTTTTGGGGCTGGTTTGAGGCTCTGACCCTGTATCCCATAGCAGAAGCAGAAGAAGGTGGTTTTGAGGTGTTTTGGGCCTTTTGGGGGATTTTGGAGGAGAAGCAGGAGGTGATTTTGGGGTGGTTTTGGGGTTTGCTTTAGGTGTTTTGGCCTGTTTTTGCCTGGTTTTCTCCTGTTTTGGGGGTGTTTTGGGGCTCTGACCCTGTATCTCATAGGAGACGCAGGACAAGGTGGTTTTGGGGTGTTTTGGGGGTGTTTGGGGTTGTTTTTGACGTCCTTTGGGTCTTTTTTTGGGCCCTGCCGCTGTATCCCCTAGGAGAAGCAGAAGGAGGTTTTGAGGTGTTTTGGGGCTGTTTTGGGA